>NW_016107440.1:4368636-4373033 GCF_001604975.1 Cebus imitator | reverse complement strand
GCATCCCCAGTCGTCATCCTTCTCCGTCCTCCCTCTTCCCTCCTGCATCCCCAGTCGTCATCCTCCGTCCTCCCTCTTCCCTTCTGCGTCCCCAGCCATCATCCTTCTTCGTCTTCCTTCATCCCTCTCCCATCCCCAGTCATCATTCTTCTCCGGCCAAGGGAGTACTCTGCTTCAACCACTGTCATAACTTGCACTAATTGACTCTAGACTCTCAACTGTCTCCCTTCCTCCCTCCTTTTTCTCCTCTGGCCCATTTGCTATACATCAACCAGAATGATCTTTTAAGATATGGAAATCAGCTTGTGTCATTCTTAAAAGACCAGTGGTTTTCCATCGCATTTAAAATAAAATCCCAATTCCTCCTGTAGGTTATATGAGATCTAGCCCCTCTGCCATCCCATTTCCTTCATTTGCTGCAGAAGCCACCCCGGGTGCCTCTGAGGTTTCCCAGTACACTGAGTTTTTTTTCCACCTTAGGGTCTTTGCACTTGATCTCCCCTTACCTGGAAAATCTTACCATGAGTGTTAATTGATGCAAAGGACTTAAGAGTCCTCCCCCATGTTGTTTTGTGAAAGTATTTGATGGAGAGAATCATAAACTCAGAACAACTGCCATGTGCATCTGTGAGTTTTGTAGCAGTGTTCTGCTTCTGAGGATCAGCCAGAGGCATGTTCTAACTCTCTGTGTTTAATCTCCACAGGGTTTAGGGGCTCAGGAGCAAGGAGCCACAGATCATATTAAAGTTCAAGTGAAAAATAACCACCTGGGACTCGGAGCCACCATCAATAACGAAGTGAGCAGCAGCTTGCCTCCTGGGTGTCTTTGCATAATTGACTTCAGTCTTGTAGATGTAAACATTTTAATCCAGTCAGTTGATTAATTTGTCTAACTGTTGGTGTCACACTTCATTTCATTCTCCTGAACACTGACACTTTCAATGTGTGGTACCGTAATTCAGAATCAGCGGCCTACTGTGGTTTTATCTAAACTGAAAGTTTTGTTCCTAAGTTTTTGCAGCCAACAGAATCTGGTAGGAAATCTGGAGAATTACTTTTGGTAAATTGAATTACTTTGGTTAGTTCAGTATCTCTGAGTAGTGGATTAGAGCAGCTAAAATTTTTAGCCACTAAAGAAAGAGTTTACATAGGGTTGATTTCAAATGTAGTTGTTGAAGGATAGATAATACAGATACACTTTTTTTCTTGGAAGAAACATTACCCAGTAAACCTGTTCCATATTCCTTTACCTTAAGTATTCTTAAAAATGCTTAAGAATGTGAGTAAGGCAGATTCTTACACTGAAACCCTGCTTCCCGCTGGTTTGGGAGATCTTCATTCTCTTATAAAAGCCAGGTTCATAATGAACTTATTAGGTAACCACCTTACGAATGGGTGCTCATCAATTCACGGGACTTGAGATTCTTCCTCCTCCCCTTCCTCAGAGTTTTGTTAAATTGAGGTTGGTGTAAGTAATTAGAATATTTTAAGTTCTACCGAACAAAGAGGAGCATTTCTGTGTCCCTCATGGTTCTTGTCCTTTGACCTATAATTTCCCCTAGTGAGGAAAAATATAGTAATTTCATTGTGTTTTACTTTAATATTTAGCACACAGGTTGCCTATTTGCTATAAATTGACTGTCGATTGATAAGTCATTCACATTTGAAATCAGGCCTTAAGCTCCCAGGAAGCCCCTTTATAATATTGATCTGAATAAAGAGCATTTTAACTATATTATTTCTTGAATCCACTTAAATTTATCAAATAGTATTTTGATGAAAGATTTAAAATTTCTTACTAATCACTGGATTTCCTTGATTCCAAAATATCATCATCTCAGTCAGTGTAGGTAAACTACGGACTTACCTCTCATTCATTTCTTGGTATTTTCAGGACAACTGGATTGCACATCAGGATGATTTTAACCAGCTTCTGGCCAAACTGAACACTTGCCATGGGCAGGAAACTACAGGTAGGGAAATCAGGTGACCTAAGCTCTCAATGAAAATATGTTTATCAGTTTTTTGTTTTTCGCTTTTTGCTTTTCCTATTTTTTAGTTGATACATAACTATACATATTTATTGAGTACAGTGTGATATGTCAATATCTGTACACAATTTGTAATGTACACGTGTTGTGTTCATCAGTGTAATTAGCATATACATCAACTCAGACTTTTTTTATTTCCTTGTGTTGGGAACATTTAAAATCTGTTCTAGCTATTTGAAAATATACAGTAAAGTGTTATTTACTGTAGTCACCTACAGTGCTATAGAACACAGAGCTTTTTCCTCCTATCTAGTGGGACTTTTATATCCATTAGCCAATCTTTAGCTATTTCCACCTCCCCCTTCTCCTTACCCAGCTCTAATAACCACTGTTCTGCTCTCTACTTTTATGAGCTCAACATTTTTAGCTTTTACATATGAATGAGAATATGTGATATTTATCTGTGCCTGGCTTATTTTACTTAATGTCCTCCAAGCTCATCCATTTTGCCTCAGGTGAAAACCTCATATTCTTTCGTAAGGCTAAATAGTATACCACTGTGTATATGCACCGCGTGCTGCTTGCCTGTTCGTCTGTTGGCGGACACCTAGGTTGATTCCATTTCTTGGCTGTTGTGCCACAGTGAGCATGGGAGTGCAGGTATCTCTTCAACGTTCTGATTTCCTTTCCTTTGGCTAGTACCCGGGAGCGGATTGCTGGATCATTTAGTCATTCTATTTTTAATTTTTTGAGGAGCTGCCATACTATTTCCTGTTTTCTATAGTGGCTGCATCAACAGTGCATAAGA
Organism: Cebus imitator; assembly: GCF_001604975.1. Taxonomy (NCBI): domain Eukaryota; kingdom Metazoa; phylum Chordata; class Mammalia; order Primates; family Cebidae; genus Cebus; species Cebus imitator. Next base: position 4,370,234 of record NW_016107440.1, on the reverse strand, counting down.
GTTCCAATTTCTCCAATCCTCGCCAATAATTATCTTTTATTGTTTGAGAGTAGCTGTCCTAATGAGTGTGAGATGATGTCTCATTGTGATTTGGATTTGCATTTCTTTAATGACTGATGTTAAGCATCTTTTCCTCTGCTTATTGGCCATTTTTTTATCTTCTTTGGAGGAATGTCTATTTAAGTCTTTTGCTCATTTTTGATTGGATTTTGTTGTAATCTGCAAGCATTTTTATAAACATTCTAGTTTATAAACAATCTATTCCTGGTGTATAATGTGTATCTTGGGTGAATAATCGATAGATATTTGGTAGATTGAAGGAGAACTTTGTGGATGAAATAAAGTATTAGACTTGAGTTCAGCAAACATTTATTGAGCTCTGTGCTGGGTACCAGTTTATGTGTGAGGATATGCAGAGGTATAAGACACAGTCCTGCTTGGAGGTAGCTAGCAGAATATGCTGGTAATTACCTGGCAAAATCACAGCACACATCTAACCATAGGAAGGTTTATTGCAGTGCTGTGCATGGAAGCGAGCCCACAAGCATGAAGGGAAAGGTGCTTTGTTGATATTTTTTCTAACCAGACTGGACTTTTGTTGGAATATATAACTTGTACAGTTTTCCTTATCCATAGGATCATGATATTGAAATATCCTAACCGTTTTGTATGCAGTCTTAATATAAAGGGCAATAATTTATTAGCAGAAGAAAAAGATAAGGAAAATGCTTTCTGAAAATATTGAGTGACTCATATTAGGAAATGCAGGATCTGTGAAGCAGTAAACTTCAAGGACACTCTTCCTTACTAATTATACACAAAAGCATCTCTATATTTATGATCACAGTTGAACTAAATAGAAATACAGATAAGAATGTAAGCTTGGCTGGGTGCGGTGGCTCATGCCTGTAATCCCAGCACTTTGGGAGACTGAGGTGGGTGATCACCTGAGGTTGGGAGTTCCAGACCAGCCTGATCAACATTGAGAAACCCTGTCTCTGCTAAAAATACAAAATTAGCTGGGCGTAGTGGTGCATGCCTATAATCCCAGCTACTTGGGAGGCGGGAGGCCAAGGCAGGAGAATCACTTGAACCCGGGAGACCGAGATTGCAGTGAGCCGAGATCCCACCACTGCACTCCAGCCAGGGCAGTAAGAGTGAAACTCCATCTCAAAAAAAAATTAAAATGACCATATAAGACTTGGAGATTTTGACTAAAGAAGAAATAGAGTGTAGTGGTTTAGAGACAAACACCAGAGTCTAACTGCCTGGATGTTAGTCCTGGTCTGGCTCTTCATTTGTATGACCTTGGGTAAATTGCTGAACATGACTGTGCCTCGATTTCCTCTTTGGTCAAATGGAAGCAGTAGTATCATCCTTGAAAGTTGTTGTGAGAACTAAATGCTTTACAGCATCTGAGAAAAGCAAGCAGAGATACTCAGCACGGTCAGCCTCTTGATCGTGGCTGGCAAATCTAGAGCCATAAGCCACGATTATGGCCCGAAAATTTACTTCACCCTGGAGGATTTCATAAGGAATCTAGGGTTTTATTTATTTATTTTTTTCTTTCTCTCTCTCTATTTTTTTTTTTTTTTTTT
>NW_016107440.1:4313215-4368302 GCF_001604975.1 Cebus imitator | reverse complement strand
TTTTGGTTGGTTCTCTTCTATTTCGAGGCTAGGAAACCAAACCTAAGATCTATCTCTGCCATATTTTACGTGCATTGTCTGTAAAAGTGGGTAGAATCTACTCTCCTTAAAGTTTCTACAATCTGTAAGATTTCTAGCCTACTAGGAACTGACCTTCCTTACTATCTCAGTGTCTTAACTGCAGTAAGGGAAGAAAAAGAAAAGGTAAGAGGATTGATTGAGAAAAGAAGAAAGAAATAAAATTATTATTATTTATTGATATGAGTGTATTGTATATAGACTGGAACTCACGGGTTTATTATAGTTGCTAAATTTAGCAGAGTTGCTGGATACAAAGTCAATATATAAACATTAATTTTCTTTCTATATAAAAGGAACAGAAAATAAAATTTAAAATATAATGAGATTGTTTAAAATAAAATGATGTTTAAATTATTTAAAATTTTAAATGAAAATTTAAATAAAATGACATATTATTATATCTTTTAGGGTAAAAGACATCAGATTCTTTTAGTAGATCTCACAAGAGATCTTTAAAACCTCTCCCTGAAAAAATGTAAAACATTAATGAGAGAAGTTACAGAAGGCCAGATATCAAGATTTATTACAAAGCTACTATAGCAACTGAAGTAAGTGTAGTTTTGGCATCAAGATAGACTGCGTAGCACTGCAGTGTGGGAAGTAGATGGTCTTTTCAGTAAGTGGTTTTGGAACAGTTAGCTGGTCCCGCCCTTGACAGTTAACTCTCCTCAGAAAAAACCCAAACTTGCCCCCACCCTCATACCACACACAAAATCAGTTCCTTGTAGATTTATTAGCAAGAATGTGATAGGCCTAACAGTAAAGCTTTTAGAAGATGATGATGAAGAACAAGAATATCTACATGTCTTTGAGAGAGGAAAAGACTTCTTAAACAGGTCATAAAGCGTTAGAACACTTGATAAAGAAAAAGCTTGGTAACTTGAACTATATTAAAATTAAGAATTTCTATTTATCAAGAAGTGTTATTAATTGGAAGCCACCAGAAGATATTTCCAATACATGTAATGAAAAAGTTTCAGATCCGGAATATATCAAGAACCCCTGCCAATACATAAAAAACGATTGACAATGTGCTAGAAAAGTGAGCATGAGTGTAACAGGCATTTCACAAGAGAAGACATCCAGGCGACCAGGGAACGTATGGCAGGGTACACAGCCACATTAGTCATCAGGACAATGCAAAATAAAACCTCATGTGATACCACGGCGTGCCACTGGAATGAGGAAGACTGGCAATATATCACGTTCTGCTGGCAGTGTGGAATAGTAGAATTTTTACAGAGCTTGGTGGAAGTGTCACCTGGTATGAGCGTTTGGAAACAGATTAGAATGATTTACAAAAGTTGAAGATCTTCATAACCCCTGACCTGACCCCTGTCCAACAGAAGCCTGTGCACAGGTGTCCTGGGAGATGTGTACAAGAACACTGATATCATTATTCGTGGTATCCCCAAACTGGCAATAAGCCAGATGCTCCCTGACAATAGAATGATTAGTAAATGCAGTATAGTTGCATGCAAGACTATAAAACAGATTGGCAAACTTTTCCCAGAAAGGGCCAGATAGAAATATTTTTCAGACCACAGATCCTCTGCAAAACTGCTCACTTTGGCTATTGGAGTGTGAAAACAGCAACAGACAGGATTTAGACCAGCAGATGTGGCTATGTTCCATAAAGGTTTCTTACCAAAAAGGTGGTGTGCTGGATTTGCCCCACAGACTGTGTGTCCTCTGGTGTAGAAGGCTCATTGACTTAATGTTGAGCAAAACAAGTTGGACACAAAGATACATCCAGCTGATTCCACTTACATAGGCTACAAATAGCAGGCAGACCTGATGTTTAGTGCCATACGTAGGTGGTAAAACTTTTTAAAAACAGACATGAGTACTCACTCCACTGTGAAAGTAGTGATTGCCATGGGAGCGAAGTTTGGGATTGAGAAGGGCTTGTGAGGAGCTTCTGGCCTGCTTGGCAGTTATGCAGATATTTGTGAACATTTTGATTTTTTGCACTTTCACTGACTGTTTACTCCCTTTTCACCTGCTGCCCCCCACCAGAAAAAGAAATGGTTAAGACACAAATGAAAAACAAGGGGAGTGTTTACCTCAAAACACAAAATAATGGTTACCCCTAGGACAGTGGTTTTCAACCAGGGGCAGTTTTGGCCCTCATGGGACATTTGGCAATGTCCGAAGACATTTTTGGTTGTCACAAGTAGAGGGGATGTTACTGGCATCTGGCGAGTAGGGGGCTGTTGAGCCAGGGACTTGGCTGAACATCCTGTGATGCATGGGACAGCTGTGCCCTCCCACCCCCTCCGCAAAGGAACAGCCCCGAATTTCAGTGGCATGGAGTGGAGAAACTGTTTTCGGAGGAAGGAGCAGAAAATGAGAAGGGGTGCAGGGTTGCTGGATGCTTCTAGATACAGGTGGTATTCTGGCTCAAATCTGGGAGGTGGCTACCTAGGGGGTTGCTTTATAATTATGCAGATTTTAAGTAGTGTGTGTTTTGGTATTTGTCACAACAATAGTGAAGAATTACCTGGTCCCCTTTCTGGTAGACGTAAGGTGAAATATGGCATGTGCAATTGATGTCATATTAAAGCTGTGGTGAAGGCTAATTAAATAGTAGCAGATAAAGTAATTTGAATATCAGGCATCAGCTTTTACCTTAATGAGTGTCTGCTCATGTATAAATGCAGTCACTTTTCCTAAATAGGCTCAATGACATGATTAGAGTGTCAGACTTGAGGTGCCCTTTAGGTCCACCACTACAGCCATAGAGACAGAAACTTGAGTCTCGCCTTTTCTTAGAGGCACCCCCATTTCTCTCAGTCCTAACAAGGATACTGAGTTGACCTGGTACTCTGTTTGGTGTCTGTATTAGCCTGTTCTCACACTGCTAATAAAGACATACCCAAGACTGGTAATTTGTAATGGAAAGATGTTTAATTGACTCAGATCAGCATGGCTGGGAGACCTTAGGAAACTTAAAATAATGGTGGAAGGGGAAGCAAACACATCCCTCATGTGGCGGCAGGAAGGAGAAGCATGAGAGCTGAGTGAAGGGAGAAGCCCCTTATAAAACCATCAGATATCCTGCGAACTCACTCACTGTCACAGGGGAAACTGCCCCGGGGATTCAGTTCTCTCCCTTTGGTCTGGCCCTTCACTTAGGATGAATACAGATCAAAGTGAGATTTGGGTGGGGACACAGAGCCAAACCTCACCAGTGTATTACCCCCTCCCTTCCCTTTCTTCCTTTCCTTCCTAACACAGCCTTGTTCTGTCGTCCAGGCTGGAGTGCAGTGGGGCAATCTCAGCTCACTGCAACCTTCACCTCCTGGGTTCCAAGGATTCCGCCACACCAGTCTCCTGAATAGCTGGGATTATAGGCGCATGCCACCACACCCGTATAAGTTTTATATCCTTTAGCAGAAATGAGGTTTTGCCATGCTCCCCAGGCTGGTCTTGAACTCTTGGCCTCAAGTGATACTTTTGCCTTGGCCTCCCAAAGTGCTGGGATTACAGAAGTGAGCCACTTAAATACTTAAAATCACAGATGATAAAATCTATGATGAAAGTTAACAAGCATCTCCTAAAACTCTTAAGTCTGCTACAACACTAAGTTGAATGTGACAGGGAATAACTAAATGAGACAGGGTAATTTTGTTTTAATGAATTGTAAGGAACATACTTATTTTTGTATTCCACAAAAGAATGTGTTATTTTTAGAAGTAAGCAGGGCACCTGTGATCTGCAAAGGGGTGCTTTGCAACAGGTGTCTTCAGTTTTTGCTTTGCTCATATATTTCCTAGAAGAATTTTTAAAAAGTGTACCCTGACTCACATTTTTAGATTTGCATCTAGGATTTTTTTTAAATCATAGATACATAGTTGTAAAGAATATAATTTCTGGCCTTTTGGAAAATATTGACATTTTAAAACAAAACCATTATATTACCCTTAAATGTGTCCAGTGAACATTTCTTGGCATTTAAAAATAAAACTATGACATCAGTCCTAAATGTCTGCAGTATACTACAATAAGCACAATAGCAGCTTGATGCCCGCTGTCATCTGTTTAAAATACATCAACAAGTATTTGGCTGGGCGAGGTGGCTCATGGCTGTAATCCCAGCGCTTTGGGAGGCCGAGGTGGATGGATCACCTGAGGTCAGGAGTTTGGAGGCCAGCCTGGCCAACGTGGTGAAACCCCATCTCTACTAAAAATACAAAAATTATCTGGACATGGGGGTATGTGCCTAATCCTAGTTCCTCGGGAGGCTGAGATAGGAGAATCACTTGAACCCAGAAGGCAGAGGTGGTAGTGAGCCAAGATCGTGCCACTGTACTCCAGCCTTGGCGACAGAGTGAGAGTCCGTATCGGGGGCGGGCAGCGGAGGAGGGGGAAGAAATGCTGCCTGAGTAGAACTGAGCTGGACATCTGTAATCCCACCTGAGTAGAACTGAGCTGGACGTCTGTAATCCCAGCACGCTGGGAGGCTAGGGTAGGGAGGTGCCCTGAGATTAGCCTGGGCAACAAAGTGAGACCCCATCTCTACAAAGAATCAAAAAATGAGCCTGGCATAGTGATGTGTGCATATGGTTTCAGATACTTGGGAAGCTGAGGCAGGAGAATTCCTTAAGCCCAGGAGGTCGAGGGTGCTGTGAGCAGTGATCATGCCACTGCACTCCAGCTTGGGTAACAGAGTGAGACCCTGTCTCAACAACGACAACAGAAAGTCAGAAATGTTATAGTTCGTAATATCTTTTCTCCCGAAATAGCATTTCCATTTCGTAGACCCCATAGTATTTTATATTAATATGTTTTTATGCTTAAACTTTTTTAAAAAAATTGACCACCCTATTATATTTCTCTGCCACAAAACAAGTACATGTTAAGTTTTTGGTTTATTTCTAATAACCCAAGGCTTTAATGTAAAAAAAAGAAAAAAAAAAAGTTGGATTAAGTTGTCGTCATGATAAATAGATTTTTTTTTTTTTGAGGCAGAGTTTTGCCCTGTTGCCCAAGCTGAAGTGCAGTGGCTCTATCTCGGCTCACTGCAACCTCCACTTCCTGGGTTCAAGCGATTCTTCTGCTTCAGCCCCCTGAGTAGCTGGGATTACAGGCACCCGCCACCATGCCCAGCTAATTTTTGTATTTTTAGTAGAGATGGGGGTTTCACCATGTTGGTCAGGCTGGTCTTGAACGCCTGACCTGGTGATCCACCTGCCTTGGCATCCCAAGGTGCTGGGACCGCACCTGGCCTCATGATGAGTAGATTAGAGTTAGTAAAATTAGCAGATCTGTCTTAAACTTTGAATGCTTATTAAACAAGCACATCTCTTTGGCAGTGCACCTCTTGATGAGCTGTGTTGGTGGTAGGGATGTAGGGACTGGTCCAGCTGCTTTGACTCCAGCATTTTCACTTGTCCCTCATTGATCCTGGTTAGTGGAAGGTTGTGCCTTTCTTTTATGAAGTGGGAGGGGGCAGACAGGAAAGGACAGCCGCGGTAGCGTATCCACTCAGACTCCAAGCACTTTCAGGAACAAGTGCTCAAGAACAAAGATAGAGAGTAATTCCTCAAGGTCTGTCCATGCTCAGGCCTCCTTCGGTCTATCTGCATACTCAGAAGGTACAGAAGCTTCCCAGGTGATCGTTCTATCCTCTGAAGGGTGAGAGCCGCTCTGTGAGGGGTACAGTGTGGTGGTTCAGGATGTGGCCTCTCGGTCTTGTCTGCCTGGGCTTCCCATCGCGGCTCCTTCCTGGCTGTGCCCTGTCAGTGTCGTCCTCCGCAGTGGGTTCAGGCATCGCAGCAGCTCTCTTAGAGAGTGGCTGTGGGAAGGAAATCTGAGAATGCATGGAGAGCCTCCAGTCCAGCGCCTAGTCCCGCGTAAGCCTGCGGGCAGCAGGAGCTACTTTCAACCGATTCGGGGATTTGTGATTAGAACATCAGCATTGGAAATTTTTTGTGCCATAGGAAGTGCAAAAGAGAAGACTTTACTGGTAGATGTCTTTGAAAAAACTCCAGGGTGTCCCTGGGAAGTGGCTGCAGAAGAGAATGTTTCAGTTTGTTGAAATAATGAGCCCATGCTGGGCGTTGCTTTGAGTGTGGCACGTCTGTCTTCTCTTTCCAAGCCTGCTGTATGGTTCCTCTTTCACCTGTGAAGTTAGTCACCCCGGGGAGGGACTGCAGTCAGTCACATGCCAATGAATGGACACGTGCTTCTTGTGCTCAGTATTAAGGTGAACGTTTCTTTTTTTCCTCTTTCTCTAATCTCATAGCTAAATGTTCTTAAAACTATAGGAAAATTTAGTCTCCTTTCTACCCTGATCTGTTTCTATGGCACTCTTCTCTCTGAACTCAGATACAGGCGAGAAGATGCGGGCAGCTAGCTACTTTGTAATTGACTCTAGCCCCAGATCAGCTTGCTCTGATACTTCAGGCAAGAGACACTTCCTGGCGCAGGTTTTCTCTTCTGTCAGACGAGTTCCCACTCAGATGTCGTCCTCAGCAGTGTGTTCTTGCTCCTCTTGCCCTGCCAGTGGTCCTCCCCGAGGCCCCGACGTTGGAGGTGGTGGCTCACAGCTGGTGCTGCTCAGTCATGCGTCACCTCATCACCATCTCTCATCTGTTTTTAGATGGTCATTTAACCTGTCTTACCTTTATTCACTTTTTAAAATAACTTTTTATTTTGAAATAATTTCAGGCTTGTAGGAGTTTGCAAAATAGTACAAAGAGCCCTGAATACCTTTCCTCCTGCTCCTCCTGGGGCTGGCACCTTATATTGCTGTGGCTTTTCAAAACCAGGAGGTGGACACTTGGTGTTACTGTTAACTGCACCACAAACCTTTTCCAGTTTTCATTATTTTTTTTTTGGTCTCCATTCATCTGTGCATGGGCGTATGGTTCCGGGCAATTTTATCACAAGTGTAGATTCATGCAGCAGCCACGACAGTGAAGATACAGGATTGGCCACCACGGCACAGCAACCTCATGCTTCGTGTTTGTATTAATACCTTCATACCTGTCCCCTGGAAACCATTCATCTGTCCTCTGTCGTTTTGTCATGTCTAGCATGTTCTGTAAATGGAGTTGTACGGTGTGTTTTGTAGGTGGACCTCTTTGAGCAAGTCTCCTGGCTATTTGTTGCGGCAGGAGCCGCCACCCCTCTTCTCAGTGGATTGGTATTCCACTGTGAGGATGGCTCAGGGGTGGCTCAGCTGTTCATTCACTCACATGTTGAGGGACTTGGGGGCATTTTTTTTGATATTTTTCTATTATGAATAAGACTAATACAAACATTCATATCTATGTTTTTGTGTGAACACAAGTTTTCATTTCTTCCTCAAGGATTTTCTAAATTTCCGGAGGGCAGCCTTGCCTGATCCATGCCAGGCAAATTAAGGAAATATTTCTAATTGTTTGGCTGGTAGAAGAAAACCAGAGATCCAGCAGAATGGTGCTGTTGCAGAGCAAATTAATGAGAGTTCAGTCATGAATGATGGGCGCCTACAATTTTCTTTGAGGACCATTCACTGTTAGGAGGATGAATGAGATTGGATTACAAGACTTTCATGTAATTCTTTTTTCTTCTTTTTTAAAGACTCCTCAGACAAGAAGGAAAAGAAATCTTTTAGCCTTGAGGAAAAGTCCAAAATCTCCAAAAACCGTGTTCACTATATGAAATTCACAAAAGGTAAGATTAAGCATTTCTTCACTTGTTGAAATCTATTTATTTGTCCTGAGCTGCTTGAAGCATGCTTGCTCTTGGCCAGCGGTGACTTTATGTGTTGTGGATAGCCGGCTGAATTGCTCCGAAGCAGTGCTAGAGTCTGCGCAGTGACTATGGATTTCTGGAGGATCTTGTTAGAATCAGATCCAGGAGAGCTGAGATGGGGCCCAGATTAAGCTTTAGACTGTCAACCAGTCCTGTGGCTGAGCTACAATGGAATCAGGTTCTATTTGAGGAAAAAAAGGCTTTCTGTGGCCAGGTCAGAAAATAATTTTAATTTCTTGTCCAACATTTTTAGCTGCTTCGTTTTTTTAGAGCTGAATGTTGGTGTTAAATAGCTCTTAATATGCCAGGTTAGAGAATTAGGCTCTATATTGAGGTCTCCAGTGTGATAAAGCACTCTCCCTGGTTGACCTTTATTCCACATAGTTCCTCCATTTTGCAAGGTGGGCATTCCGTGGTCATTGCCAAGTTGGGTAGAAATTCCTTTGAGAACTGGGTGAGAATTCCTATTCTTCCATCACCACCTCCCCAGTAAGTGAAATCATTTGTGCATGTGGTTGTCCCCTTTAGCCATGAGGTGGCAGTCTTGCATTGGAAAGAAACAGTTTAAGGCAATAGAATCAACTCCCCACTTGTTTGCTGGTAGAACAGTATCATGAATTAAAAACCTGCTTATTACATGGTATACATAAGAAGCATGGTGATGATGCTGATGCTGTCATATCTAGTGTCTATTGATGGTTCTTCTCTGGGAGGTTGGCTGTGTTTCTACCTCGATATCTCTTTACTTTGGTCTTCTGTGAATGTCATGCATATCAAGGCATTGCTGAGAAGCTCTTACCTGGTAGAACCTGTCTGGATAGCAGTGGGAGCTGGAATTCCCATACTCTACCCTATTGATGATGCTTTTCATTTCGGGCCAGGAGCCCAAAAGTTAGGACTGGATTTGGTTGAGGTGAGAGGCCATGCAGAGCTGAGTGGGTCAGGAATTGCGTGCAGGGTGAGGCCGGTCCTCCCTTCCCTCTCCAGCAGCCGTGGCTCTTCCACTCCATCCCTTCTTCCTCTCAGGCAGGAACTTTCTTGGTTGTCACCTGTATGCCCTCTGACTGGGGTTCCCCTCCACCTCAGCCTGCTGGGGAACAGGAATCAGGCTTCGTTGGCCCTCAGTCCTTTTGAGGAGAGGGTAGATGCTTACTTCATACCCAATCCCTGAAATAGCCCTCCTTTTTTCATTAGACCCTAGAAAAAAAACTAGAGATCACAGAAGGTGCTGTTGCGGAACAAGTTAGTAAAACTCAAAAGTGACCTATAACTTTCGGATGGTGTGGCAGCCTTTTACGCTTTCACTTTTGCAGATAGAATCTTCTAATTTTCCTTTGGTGCCAGACTGCATGCATGAATTCATCTGAAACGTTTGCCGAGGCTGGGATAAGCCACGTTAATCTGCTTTAATCTAATGGATGCCAGGAGCATCTGCTTTCTATTTCTAGTTAAGCCACTCCTTTGCTGGGTGACCCTGTCAGACCGCTGGGTTTGTTGTGCCTTCTTTTTCTGTCTTCCAGCGAGGGTTCTGTATCAATTAGCCTTGCTGGGGGGAAGTGGGGAGTCAGTATGGAGCACAGAAAGAGTCCTGGGTCTATTGTTAGATTGTAGAGAGGAGCTCCAGTGGAGACATGAAGGACATGCAGACTGGTCCTAAGTAGAAAAGAGGAGACAAGCAAAAATCCAGGTAGTGAAGAAAAGAGTGGTGTACCATCCAGCTTTGCAGCCCACGGTGCAAGCTTATTTTAAAGTCTCCTCTAAGGTGGACTGTCTTAGATCACAGAAAATCTGGCTTCTGGCCATTACTCACTCAGACGAGTCACCTGCCCATTTCCCGTCTTTCAGACTCAGTTTCCTCTTTTGCAAAATGTGGACACATTTGTAAGTGACTGTTAGGTTCTAAGGTAGGTTCTGGTTTATGGAACTTTTGATTTTCCAGCATTGTATATGATGATAAGGATTTTAACCAGTGGGTATGCTCATAATGACAGTAACTCATTCACTGAGTTGATGAGGATGATTCAGATTATAACTCATGTATGGTCCAGGAAATCAAACAGGAAGATGGAATTTTACATAGCTTGCTAAGAGTGAAGATAAAAATTTTACTCTAGTAAGATTATAGTAGCAAAAAGTGTTATAAAATTTGCTACTGCCTAAATATCGGCTGCATCATTTTTATTTTGAGACAGGGTCTCACTCTGTTGCTCTGGCTGGTGCACAGAGGTACAATCTCAGCTAACTGCTGACTTGACCTCCTGGGCTCAAGCGATCCTCCTCCCTCAGCCTCCCGAAGTGCTGGGATTACAGGTGTGAGCCACTGCACCCACTCGGTTTTATCATTTTAGTTCTGTCGTTTTAGTTATATTGTTTTATTCCTCTCCCTGGTCCCAAGTTAATAATTTTAACTTGAGCTAATTTATTGTATAATTTTAAAAGTCAGTTTTAGCCATACTTATTTAAAAGGCTAACTCCAGCATGGTTTGGGGTTTTTGTTAGTTCAAAAGATGTCTGCACATGGAGGCCATCTCTGCAGAGGGGAAAATGTCAGTCGATCCAAAGCCATTTTTGAGGTTTTCTTTCTGGATGGTGAGACGTCAGGAGAGTAGCGCCTCCCCCCTCAGTTGTGTGGTCATTGGGTGAAAGTTGCATCAACTGTGATTGCGCAGCTTTTTCCTGGGAATCTTGCAGACTTCTTATTCCTGTGACAGTTTGGGCTGTTCTATGTGCTTCTTACACAAGGAAAGCACATGCCTAACGCATGCTGCAGGTGCTTGGCTTCCGGTCCGGAATCACAGAATTGGTATTCACAGTGCGGTGAGCCCCGCTCTCAGTTGCACACGGGGAGTGAGGAGCTTTACGTTTCCTCTTCTGATTCTTTTGACATTTAAGTAAATGTTAAATAGCACCTAGGAGGCTTTTTGAAAATTCCGACTCTTATTACTGGCTATTAGGGTCTGACCTGTGTCGCCCACACTGGCTCTTTCCACTTTCCTGATTTGCTAACGGTGCCTTTTAGTGGAGTTACCTTTACCTTCTGCGCTAGGCTGACTGCCAGTTCTGTGTGTTTGCAATGAAAAAATAAATAAATAAATAAAAGTATGTCATTGTATTTGTCTTTCTTGATTGAATAATGGAAATGAATTTTCTAAACAATTGAAGCTACCTACATAAACCCTAAGTGCTTTTGATTTTGGCAGACATATTCCTTGCCCTTCGCTTCTTTACACTGGGCAACTCCACTCTACTTTTCCATAGATTTGGTTTTTTGAGCCTCAGTTCTACCGCAGTTCTAATGCAGCTTGCTCCTTAGAGCCTGTTGGGTTATTGCTAAACAGTTCCTAAATCATCCTAGGCAGGATTCCTAAGTTCTCGTGTCTGTTTTTTATAGTTTTAGTTGCTTCCCATGTGGGCTTGTTGGGATTGTAAACGGATCTGACGATAGGAATCATGTTCCTCCCTTCCCAGTAGCCACCCTGACAGACTGGGAAACTGATCATCATCATCATTAGACAAACAGCTAAAGGATCCCAGAGTACTCTTCCGTGAAAGGATCTGCGCATCCTTGCAGGAACTTTCAGTTTGACTCTCGGAGGCCTTTTTTACTGGTTCTGGGAATGTCACAGGTTGAAGACTAATAGATGAACCAGATCTGTTTCCTATGCAGTTTTGTTAATTGTTTTCTCTGAGTTTATGAACAGTATTTTGTATGATTTGACCATAATTCAGAACTGAAACAAAATGAGCTTTTTAAATGCTTTTTAAATTTGTGGTTTTTATTCACAAGTGGCCATAATTTTCTGGTGTTTATAAGCTTTCCATCAGGACCATTAATTAGTAACTGTCTCAAAGCCAGTTCCATCTTCACCATTTTATCCACCTTTCGTATTCCTTTCCACTAGTCTGACTCTTCCTTCTTGTCTGTGTTCTTGTTTTCCAGATCAAATCCAGAGCAAGGCCTGTAACAGCCCTGGTTTCTACACTTACTTAAGTGAACTTTGCTAAAGGATAAACATTTCTGATACAAGAACCCATCATTAAAACTTTAGACACAGCTGCACCTTCATTGGTATAGCTTGCTGTCGCTGCCAGCCTCACAGTGTTGCCTTTGACTTTGAGATCTATGTTGAATCTTGGTGTTCATATTTTGACGTCGTGTTTTAAAATTGTGATCTTGCATGTACTGTCTCTTCCTTAATCCCTCCAGCATTCCTTTTAGTCAAATGGCTGTCAAAAAGATCATCATTTGCATTTTCTAGAGTGTCTGTATTCCAGAGGTTAGGGACAGATGGCCAATACACATTTCAAATTAAGTACAGCTCCCTTTTCTGAAGTAGCAGTTTGCCACCCTGAATGTGCTTTGCATTGGAAAATGGGTTGTGCTGGCAGGAAAGCTGTGAGGACATCTCTGCACCTCCGATGCCTTTGTCCACCTCTTCCCGCTACAGCCAGTTTTCTTCTCCACTTTTCCGGTTCATTTTCTGCACCATCTGTGATGTGCTTCGTCTGTTCTTAGTAGGTTTTCTGTTGGGTCTTTCTGTGTAGGGTCCTATTTATTCATAAACGAGAAGCAGGATGGCTTAGTGTCGGGCTCAGGTAGGAAGGAGAGCAGCAGGCAGAGCCCAGGGGAGGCTGCCCTCCTGTCAGGAACTGGTCATACCGCCTGGGCCACTTCATCTGGTACTGCTGCCTAGGAAACTGGTTTTGGCACCTGGATTTGCATTAAATTGAAGGGTGTTTTGTTTTTTTTTAATTTCACAGAGTCACTGAGCAACATCATATTTAAGTGCCCCAGTGATAGTCAGTGAACTAGAACCTTCTGGGTCATGACATTACTTTGCCAAGTCAGTGTGCTACAGGAAACCAAGAAGACAAGTGAGTCTGTGACGGTGGAACTTGGGCTTCCAGCGTGAAACTCACATTCCTGTGTCTGACCCAGAACCTCCCTCACCCAGAGCCTCAAGCCTTTACATGGAGTAGTTATGTTTTAAAATACATTTACCATGCCTTTGACAAGTGGGAATAGATTTGGCTGACTGCTCATAGAGGATTATTGAGTAGAAGTGGAAATTCCAAAGAAGTGAATTTTAAATCAGCTGGTTAGTGTTTTAAATGAGAATCGTAGAGCCATTTAATTTCCTGCTCCCCTTATGCAGCCTTTTATTTAAAGACAATATAGCTAGAACAGTAAAGAACATTTTAAAAAGAAAAATCTGAAACCCTGTGACCCTTATACAGTATTTTTTATTCACATATATTCTTTTAAAGTTTTTATTTGTTGAGTTGATTATTAAGCTCCTGTGGTCAAATATGCTATGTTCTCATTCATGTGTATATGTGGAGTTTGAAGCTATGTATCTAGTAGTATTTTTTAATCTGTATTTTACAGCCTTCTAAGTCAGTAGCTCGTGTTTCTGACGTGAATGAGATCTGTTTTGTAAACGGGAAACCCAGAGATGCAGGAATTGCACCTTGCGGACGTAGCAGGAGTGGGGTGAGCTGTGGAACTGAGCTTTCCTTGCAGTCTCTATGCTCTGGGTTGTTTCTGCAATTAAGAGAATATCAAGAGTTCTGGTTCTAAAACATTTTCTTGGTTTTAAAATTCACTCAGTTTAGTTTGCCAATGACAGAGTTGTAATGAAAAAGTGAGTAGAAAGTCGGTAGTTACAGAATTGTTGATTTCTTTTCCAGAATTCATTTTCCTTTCAGGTGTTGCATGAATTATGTTTGTGCTCCTTCTTTTGGGAAGAATGGTCTTACTGAAAAGCATCACATTGTTTTTCTAGGGAAGGATCTATCATCTCGGAGCAAAACAGATCTTGACTGCATTTTTGGGAAAAGACAGAGTCAGAAGACTGCTGAGGTACAAAGCCACATACAGTTCCGTGTTCCGCTTTAACACTGGCTGATTTTCACCTGTGTCTAGGACTGTTTATGTCTATGGCTAGTACTTTTCAGACAAAGTTTCCAAAACACTTTGGAGGCTTCTTACACAGCCTAGATATGAGCCTTTTGGTAATAATAGTGGGTAGATATGTTTTATAAGGAAACTTAAAAAAAAAAAAACAAAAAACCCAGAATAATCGTCATCTGGTGTTTGGCTTTTGTTCCTTTTGCTTTGGTATGAGGACTAGATTAAACTTGGGAAAGAATACCCATTGCTGATATAATCAAAAGGGAGTATGTCTCTTCCATGGCCGAGAGAGGGAGAGATTTTGTCTGTTCTGCTCAGACTGTGTTACTCCTTTTGGAGTGGAGGAGGGAGGAAGAATGTCCTCGTCATCCTCTGGAACCAGCCTATCCCATTCTAAAAGCCTTTGAGACAGCGCTGGATCAGCACCACCCGTAAGGGGGTTAGATGGGGTATTTCCTCTATTAGACAATATTATTTGCTTTACAACTGGGAGAAAAGAATGGAGTGACTAAACTATACCCTAAATGGAATGAACTCCATAATTTATAATCCTAATTATTAAATTGGGCTGTATAATATCGCAAAGAGTATTTTGTATCATTTTTAAGTGTAAGAGACAGCCCTGGATATAGTTTGAGATGTATTCGGATTTTGAAATATGGATTTCTGAAAATAACAGGCTAAAAATATTTAGAACTGGCATTGTCTAAGAAAATCTGGAATATATGGTTGCAACCACTATTACTCAGCTAACCTGGTGTGTTGTACTGATCTTTTATTGGTTCCTAGCCAGGGCCTTTGGTGACCATAGAACAAAAAAGACTTAATTTATTCATTCCTGGCATTTTTCCAGACTGACAGCAATCTTTATTTCTAGGGTGGTAGCTATTCGTTTCTTAATAGTTTTTAGAGAGTCCAGAATTACAGTGGTTAGAAGTCTTGTTTGGCGATTTCCTGTGCAGATTGGGACTCAATTCCCAAGTCCCAGTTTAGCCCTTGTCTGCCCCTACACCCTCAGCAGGTGGAAGCAGCAGGCCGGGAAAGGAGACCTGGCTTTGGTGCCTGCGTGTCCTGTGCTGAGTCACGGGAAAGGCAGCAGTCACTAGGGAGAAGCCGCTCTAACATCAGGCCTTCACAAGGAGCTGCTGGAAAGAACCTGGAGAGACAGGCCGGCTTCTGGTTGTATGTCTGCCCTCAGTGCTCAGCATGAGACCTGGACTAGGCTACTCTTCCTGTTCACCGAGGATGTGGCCTCTGGCTTATCCCAGCCTCCCCTCCAGTCCTCTCCCTTGACTCTCCTCAGTCGTCTCTGTGTCCTCAGGAAGAACTGGAATTCCAGTCCCGTGTCTCTTGCACTCCATCTCCTCTGCTCTGCCCAACAGCTGCCCCCACCCCACAGTCACACCCTGAGCTCCACATCCCTCCCACACTTTGAGATAGTGTCCATCTCCCCAGCCCCGTGAGCTCACATGCCTCTCACTGGCGCCTCCAGATCCCTGCACGTTGATTCTCTCTCTTCTCCCTGCTGCCCACCCACCACCCCCAGCCTTTGCCCTCCTGGGCATCCCCTTTGAAAATGTAGAATTGAACAGATCAGGGAAGGAAATACAACTTGTACTTGTAGGCTTTTGTAGACTTTAAGAGGATTTATGTGGTTGTTGCAGAAAGCTCTTAGTTGTAAGAGATCAGAGGTTTCTGACCTTCTGGCAGATTACTGCTTGAGGAATTACGGGTGTCGGGTGCCTTGAGTTTTTCAACACTATTATTACTTGACTTTTTGGTGGCTGAGTCATGTTAAAGTGAGACACCCACCTGTGTCTGGGGAGCTTCAGAAACAGTTCCCTGATGCTAGCCCTGGGAGAGTCTCTTTTGGTCCAGTTGGTGTAGAGATGATCGCCCTTGATGCAGCATGGTGTTTTGTGCAAGATTTCTGTTAGCAGTCTTCCTCTCTCTTTCCAGTTCAGTGTTTTCTACGGTGATGGATTTAGGCCCTACGTGTTGGTGAGCCTGTCTTTTACCAGGCTCTGCTCTCGGTCTGTGGCCATGGTTCTCGACAGGGTCATTGCCCTGGCACTGCCTACCGAGCTTTAAACAAAAGGTTAATGCCAGCGTCCTGCCCAAGACCAATTACATTAAATCTTGGGTTAGGGTCCAGGTGTCTGTATTCCAAAGGGGAAAAAAAAAATTCAGTGCCTCCCCAGCTGGTTCCAGCAGTTACTCTAACATTCGTTTGGTAAGGAGTGAGGGTTGAGAATGTGGGGCATCCTGCCGTGCAGCTGTACTGAGAGCTTCTGGCTTTGGGGTCGTGAGTAACCCTGAAGACAAAGCTCAAGTCCTGCCGTGGACACAGGACTTCCTTGTCAGACTGCAGGTTCTGACTCATGAAACCTGGGCGGGGCCCGAGAGCCGCACGTCTGCGTCTGAGGAGCTCCCAGGCAGCGCTGCTGCTGGCCCATGTGCCACACTGAGGATGTCGGGCCTAGGCAGTGTTTCCATCAGACAGATGCCCGCATGTGTGCAGAAAACAGAATCTATTTAAATGTAATCACATTTAAGATAAGAACATCTTTCTGTAAAGCGGAATGACCTCTAAATTTATCTTTGACATCCATGTGGATTTTTATGTATTGTTTGCTTTTATTGAGGTATACTTGTACCTTCCTTGAGTAGACTGTTGCTAAGAAACCTTACCTTTTAGTTACAACAGCCCTTATAGCCAAAGACAGGAGGCCCTTGATCAGATCTGTTTGAAAATACCACCTTTTTTGCTCCCATCCTCAGTTGGCGGGAGTATTGCTTGTTGTTGCTTCGCTTGACTCTCATAGCCGCGTCGACCTGGGTCTATATTTGGCATTGCAGAGGCCAAGGTGTTGCTGGAGGTCACCTACCTCCAGAGTCCGGAAACCATGGTAGTGTGCGCTGTTAAGGTACCAGGAGCTCTGTGGGTGCTCCAGTTAGGTGCTGACGCTGACTTGTCTTCAGCATCTGGAGTTCCAGAACCTTGGCGTTAAACACATTCTTGGCTTGGGTAACAGCACCCCTCTTGCATTAAGCCCAGCCTGCCGATTTTACTTTCTACAGCTCCTGACTGCCATCATAGAATTCCAGTTTTATTAAGCATCTGTGTGCCAAATCCTGTGTCGGACACTTAGGATTTTTCTCATTTCTCCGTCACAGCAATGCTGTTGCATAGGCATCAGCATCCCTCTGTAGCAGTGAGGAAACTGAGGCACAGAGAGAATTATTAGAACGCTCCAAAATGGCACACGTGGGCTTCAAGTCTGCGCTCCTGCAATTCTGAAATCAGCCTTCTTTCTCCCATACCACACTCCTGTCGAAGTTAATGAACTTGGTTGCATTTAACAAAAAAAACCTCCATCAAAGGGATTTAGTTAGGCCTTAGCAGCTTCCGTTGAGCCTCACCAGAGACACCAGTGGTTGGTGCTGTAGCATAACTTTGTGGAAAAACGATTGGCTGTTCCTGTTTTGTAGAAAATAATGGTTTAAATTTTAAAACTTCTTTGCCTTACCTTTAGTCAGAGGTGAGCTGTTAGGGTTTAAGAAGCACGTGACCAGGTGTCCGGGCCAGCCTGGGGAACGACTTGACTTCTGTGTTGGAGCTGGAGGCTGAATTAAGAAAGAGCTTGAGCGTCTGGAGCATAGATGCTGTGATACGTGTGTTTTTTTTTTTTTTTTTTTTTTTTTTCATCTCTCTATTGAACTGGATGATCTGAATGTATTTATATCCAAGAAACATCTGTAGCCCTTGATTAATAGCCATGAGGGTTTTTTTTAACTTTTTATTTTGAAATATTTATAGATTAACAGGATGTTGCAAAGATAGTAGAGAGGCTCCGTGCATCTGTCATCTGGTTTTCCCCAGTGGTTACATCTTCCATAACTACAGTACAGGATGAAACCAGGAAATTGCCATTGGTACCATCTGTGCGTATAGCTCTGTGCCTCTTTATCACATTTGTGGATTGTGTAACCATTACTATCTCAGTGAAGATCCTGAACTATTTCATAACCACCAAGGCCTCCCTCATGCTAACCCCAGTCATAGTTGCATACCCCTCCAACACCACCCGTGACCCTGGCAGCCGAGATAATTGTCTGCCGACAGAATTGTCTGATGAGAGTGGAATATTGTGGGTACAGATCACATGGTCTCTCAGCTTGATGCTGAGTCTGCTTAGATCTGCAGGGGTCACTACTCAGTGCTAAAGGCCAGTTGTCATTTCCATGATCTATTTCCTGCACTGAGCCTCGCTCAATGTTATGTATCTTATGAGTCTTTAGAGAACTCCTTGTAGAGATCAAATCATTTGATGTCTTTAAAGTTCGCTCCAGTTGATTAAATCATTTACTTAGTAATTTCAGGAGTATATTAAACTGTGAAGTGATACTTAAGTACAAAGTGTTATCATGACAGTTTTGTCATCCGCCGTGTGTTGGTATTGGAGAGCTCATGGGATTGGCGATATCTCGTGGTACACTCACTATAGTGAGGTTTGTAACCTCCGTTAAACCGCATGCAAAATGTGTGGGCACACGTGCAGAGCTTTTGGTGGATTTTCAA
Source organism: Cebus imitator (assembly GCF_001604975.1). Lineage (NCBI taxonomy): Eukaryota > Metazoa > Chordata > Mammalia > Primates > Cebidae > Cebus > Cebus imitator. The sequence goes on along the minus strand of NW_016107440.1, from coordinate 4,349,979 downwards.
AGGTGTCCTTGGTCCAAAAAGAAGCTTTAAAATCTAAGACTATGCATTTAAAAGTCTTCATTTCCAAAAAAAAAAAATTACTTATGTAAATTTTCTTTGTGAGCATAGTAGGAATGAACTTTGCGTTGTGTAGTGGAACAAACTATGCCAACCAAGAATGTGTTCTATTAATTATTTTGAATATAATGTATAGAAATAAAAAGAAGATTACATCAGAACGAAGCAACAAACAATCTAAGCTAACTGCATGTTTATGCTAGGACATGTTTATGAAACTTAAATCATGCTTTCTGTCCTTGCTGACCTTTTTGCATCTAATAAAGAAATTGCTAGCTGGGCACGGTAGCTTACACCTATAATCCCAGCACTTTGGGGAGGCTGAGACAGGAGGATTGCCTGAGCTCAGGAGTTTGAGACCAGCCTGGGCAATGTAGTGAGACACTGTCTCTACAGAAAATTAGCCAGGCTCAGTGGCAACCACCTGTAGTCTCAGCTACTCAGGAGGCTAGAGATGGGAGGATTGCTTGAATCTGGGAGGTGGCATTGAGCTAGAATCACGCCACTACACTCTACGCTAGGGGATAGAGTGAGACCCTGTCTCAAAAACACAAGAAAAGAAAGAAGAAATCGCTTCACTCTGTTTTACATGTGGACTTTTTTATTCCTGGCATATACTGGCCAGCGAACACCTTCAAGAGAGAGGATTTGTGTTCTAACTTCTGGGTCCCCAGCATGTGACTGGCTCTAATTCTTGGCACGTGGTAGAGATTCAGTCAGTTGAAGGTTCTCTTACTTGTCTTTTTTAAAAAATGGACGTGTTACCATAAAAATCATGGTTTGTATAGCGTCATGGTTGATATTTGAAATGCCTTTTCCTTTTAAAATGTTCTGATCAAGACATATTTCTTCTCTGAGAGAGGAAATATTCATAATCTACATTCCATGCCAAGCACAGTCTACTTGTGGATTCTTGAGAAAGGATTATTGAATAAATGTGTACTCTTGCCATTTTGTTTTTTAAAAGAATTTTTAAAAATAAAAAAAAATTTTGTTTTTTTTTTTAATGTTTTTAACAATCAACCCAATTTGCCGGAAACTGGCTTTCGGACCTTGCATCACTCTAGAATGGTTTTTCTGGCTGTTTTTCATTGCTCAGAACATAAAGCATTCCTGTTGCTTGAAGGACTCTCCTCTGACTTTACTGGTGCTTAGTATTTCTTCAAGACACGGAAGCTGTCAGGAGGTGCTGATTCCCCACTGAATCCGGCTATTCAGAAGTACTCGCTTCAATAGTGAAGGATCATCAGGAACTGCCAATTGCTCAGAAAACTTCTCATAAACTGTTGTGTGGGGGGACGGCTGGTTGCATGTTTCTGATTTCCAAGTTCTCCCTTTCCCACCATCTTTGTTTTATATTGATTGGAAGACAATAACTCTGGTTTGGAGTGCTCCTAAATTGGAGAGGTATGCACTTTCTCCAGAGACAAAGAAATGATCGAAGATAATGAATTGAGATTCCCAGGGCCCCTTGAGACCTGCGGCAGGTACTTGGGCTGGCCAGTGCCTGCCGGGCTGGTGTACGTGAGCGTGTGTCTTTTCTGATTTGGTTTGCAAGTTGAAGTTGGAGACACTGAAAAACAAATTCCATCAGTTCCTATCTGGTTGAACTTCCTGCTACTCTTTTTTTTTTTCCTCTCTCTCTCTCTCTCATTTTCTCTCTCCCCCACCTTCCCAGTTTCCTTCCTCTCTCCAGCTTGTTTCCGGATTGAGCCTTATCACTAGAGAAAATACTCCAAGACCGGAGTGAGGATGGAGAATGTGTTACCAGCATTCTCACTTCGTTTCTCTGAACAGTGTGCTTCTGGCATGGGCTCCTGGCAAAATAATTGTCCATTTCTTCACCTCTCTAACCTGATTGAATTAGCAACCTCATGAGAATTTCACTCTCCCAGGGTACCAAATCAATAATCATTTTCTCTGAACTCTTCTGCTTTTTTTTTGCTTTTTTAAGCAAAGCATGACTTTGTAGTTTGTGTTCCTTTCTCATCTCTCTTTGTCAGTCCCCATTCTTTCCCATTGCTTGCTGATTATCCATCCAGTCTGAAATGAATTCCAAGCAGACGCTTCTCTTTGGCTTAGCGGAGTTCACAAGGTATTTTGGACCATTCATTCTTCTGGTTGGATTCAATGCCTTAAGTTCCTCATGAAGAAAATCTTTGAGAAGAGTCTCTTTATTGCATTAATTTTTCAAATGCCTTTTAATTGAAGGGGGTTTCTCCTTTGTTCTGAATTTTCACACTGATACCTGGCATTTATGGTTAGGTGAGTTTCATGAGGGATTTGCGGGATGTGGACCCCTCTTCCTGCACCTGTTGTCTGCCCACCCTCTCCCTGCTCCACATTTGGACACCAAAGTCGTCTTCTAATTAAGACCCTTTTAGTAAGGGAGAAATATAAGCCCACAGACAAGCCAGGTAACACATATACACTTGAGTTCCAAAATTCATCTTTCCCAACAATGATGACTTCAGTAATTCTTGTCATCATTTTGTCCATTGATAACAGAATCTTGATTCAAAGTAATCTCTCTGAGTTGGGACAGTTGGCCAAAACATTTTCACTGTTTTCAGGCGAAAGTTTATGAAGGTATGTATAGTCTCACTTAGTTCTAGGAAGATCTAATTTGGTAGCAGCTAGATGAAAATTAGTTAGAAAATAGGACACATCTCCTGACCACAAGTTTAACCTAAGCCAAATTATGTCCTGTGACACCTGTCCTGAGCGCAGGCTGGGCTGTGCCAGGGAGGCCGTGCCCACTTGCAGAAAACAACAGACTTGTTGCTTCTGTTCCTCGAGACTGTGCTCAACTGCTATGTGCAGACCTGGGTGTCATGTTTTAAAGGAGTACGTTTAGGGAATGGCCGTCAGGGAGCTTGGCGTCTGGAAAGCATTTTATGTACAGTAACAGATGGAAGAATTGGGTGTGGTTATCAGAGCATCAGGACTAAGGAAGCACTAGCACTGACCGATGAAATTCGTAGAAAGGTAACAACTCAGGAAAAGGAAGCAGCATGCATGGGCTGGCAGAGCCACTGGCCACGGTGCACGCCTCCTGGGGAGCGCCCTGTGCAGGTTCTGGTACCAGGCAAGAGTCCCAACTAAATGCATTCAAGTCCTTCCAGTTCTGACCTTCTCCCATTCTGGAGTAAAGAGAGCACATGAAATGATCCCATTTGAAATGCTGCTGGCAGGTTTAAGCCTTGACTTGAAGTTTTATGTTTTCCACGACAGCAAAGGCAAGAACATTACTTGTATTCTTCTTGATTTGTGTATACCTGAGTGATTTTGGCTTTATCCACTTATGTGCTTTATCCAGTAGATGAATGTGAAAGGCTTTTGGTATGTCCAAGCAAGAGATCAAATAGACGTGAGGTAAAATAGTAAGTCGTCTCTTCTAGCAAATTCAAGACTTAAAAGAGTAACTAGAAATGTTGAGTGTCAAGGCGAAGTTACCTTCACCTTGGGTAGGGTGTTCTTATTTTATCTGTCAACTCAGTTTTCCTATCTATAAGTAAGTCTTGCATTTTATGTAGTAGAATGTTTGTGTAATAGATTCTGTTTTCCAAAGATGGCCTCAGCAATACCTCCCATTCCACATGCTTCTCTATACGGGCCCTTACGGCCTCCACACCAGGAAGTGGAGTCTGGTCCCCTTCCCTCTAGCTGGGTGGGCCTGGAACTTACTTTTAGCCAAGACAGTCTAGCAGTAGGGTGCCAGGCGACTTCTGAGGCCTCATTGCCTGGAACACTTGTTCTTGAAGCTTTCATGTAAACAGTCAGCTGCCCCAAACCCCAAGCTGTGAGGAGGTCCAGTGCCCAGGCATGCCCCCGTGGAGAGACCTTGATCACTGAGTTACACAGGCGCCCAGAGCTTCCCTGGGGAGGGGGTGCCTGGCCAGCTCCCTGCTCTGCCAGCTCTCCCGACCTTTTGACAACAACTACGTGAGAGACGCTGAGCCAGAACTGCTCAGCCCAGCCCTTCCTCGAATTGCTAATGCACAGAAATAGGGTGAACAGGGAAATGGCTCTTACATTTGAAGCCACTGAGTGTCTTCAAACATCGGATGGTTTGTTGTGTAGGTAACTGAAATGGCTGTCTCAGGATTCACCTTCCTGTGGTTCTGTGATTATACGTTGATACCTGGTATCAAATATATATACCTTGTAGAACCATCTGAGCCAGTAGAATGAGGAAATCAGATCATCTAATGAATGTCCCATGCTGGTTTCTTCTAGAGGGCCACTTCAGGGGCACATAGTGTTGTGAATAGACACTTGAGAGTTTCATATGCCTGCATTTGAGCCCAAGAGTAGTTTGAAGACTGTGTGATTTGAGGAAAGTTATTTAAACTCTATGATCCCCAGCTTCTTCATTTGTAAATGGGGACAATAAAAGATCCAGGGAAGATTAAATGATAAGCCACATAAAACTCTTAGCGAAATGCCCAGCACACAGTAAGTGCCCAGTGCGTCTTAGCTGCTGCTGCTAAGACCACTGTCATCACAGTCGCCATCAGCGCACTCATATTTTAGGATGACAAATAATAACCTCTGTGAAACACCCTTTAGAACTGAGAAAATTGTACCTATCTGTGCATAGTCACAATATTTAATATAATCATACTGAGTAAACAGGGTCATTGCTGAGAAGCACCTCCTTCTCAGAGTCCTCTAGAAAAGTGGCTCTGATGCCATTTTGCCATTACAGCAACGGTAGAGGACCTCCTAACACATCAGCTGGTTTAATTAGTGTTTAAGATAAGTAATGACTGTGGCAATCATCTTCTACTACCATGTCCTCTGCGGTTTTGGGTGGACGTACAGACATTTGGTGCTTGTTTTCCTTCACAGCAGTGAGCGCCAGCTGACGTGCTCAGTAGTTCGCTTGTCGACTGCCTGCCCTGCCTCAGGAGATTGGAACCCCACGAGGGCAGGAATTTTTATACTTCCACGTGTCTAGAACCATGTGTGGCATGGGGTGGGTTCTCGGTTAGGTTTCCCCTGAATTGAATTCATTTGTTGAAATATGCCTTAGATAATATGGGGACACAGGCAGGGAGCTGTTAATGCTCACTGAGTCTGTCAGAAGACACAGACACACAGAAGATTTGTAAATTGAGCTAGGCCTGAAGGGTGGGAGTTCTCTAGCTGAACAAGCATCAAAAGGCAGGAGCAACTTGAGCCATGACTCGTCTTGGCCTCAAACACAAATGCCAGCGGGGTGCAGGAATATGATTACCAATGTGGAAGTCATCTTTAAGTCAGTTGGGAAGGAAGGAACCAGTGGTGTCTTGTCTGAAGGCTTCTGATACAGTTTGGACGTATGTCCCCTCCAAACCCCATGTTGAATTGTAATCACCAGTGTTGGAGGTGTAGCCTGGTGGGAAGTGTTTGGATTGTGGGGACGGATCCCTCATGCATGGCTTCATGTCCTCATAATCATTAGTGAGTTCTTGCTCGAGTTTACGTGAGATCTGGTTGTTTAAAAGAGCCTGGCACCTCCTCCTGCCATCTGGCCATGTGATAGCTGGCTCCCCCTTCCCCTTCCACCATGATTGGAAGCTTCCTGAGGCCTCACCAGGAGCAGATGCCAGCGGCACACCTCCTGTGCAGCCTGCAGAACTGTGAGCCAAAATCAAACCACTTTTCTTTATAAATTACCCAGCCTCAAATGTTTCTTTATAGCAATGCAAAAACAGACTAACACAGCTTCCAACATTCATAAAATTAGAATGATGAGTGATGATGGTGATGATAAAGTGTGTAATTGCAAAGACCAGGTCGTTAGACCCGCCCTGGTGAACGTGCTGTCAGTGGACATGTTGAAGATGTGCTTCTTGTGCTGGATATGTGAATATTCCCATCTGCCCTCCTCCTAAACTTCTATGTCTTGGTGTTTTCAGTGCCCTCACAGCTTAGGGACAGGTAAGAAGCTTAGAGAACTTTGAGTGCAGTGGGATATTCCTGGCTGGAGTGACTTTGGTGTGAATAGTGCTTGAGATGGGTTACAGCTCTTCTAATTCAGAGTGCAGGGAAAATCAGCCCGTGAGTAAGAAGCATGACAAAGCTAGATTTTCTATTGAGCACAGCTTTTGATAAAAGGAAGAAGAGCTAGATATTGACTTTTTGGGGCCTGTTCTATCAGTGGTCTGTAAATCAACAGAGGATAAATTATTGCTCTTTGGAAGCGGGAAGGCTACTCTTTGGCTGGAAGACATGTGTGCTTTTCTTTGATTTGTTTTTCCTCTTTATTGTTAGAGGCTCTCCCCTCCAGCCCCTTGCTCCTTAGGGGTTTTGTTAAGGACTGAAGAGGAACTGAAGGGAGCTCTTTTGATTTATCTTCTGTTCCTGCCTTTTGGTCACTCCACAGGGCTAAAATAGCCGAGTTGGCTTTAATGTGTTGCCATTAGAGACCAAACATTAGCTGAAATAAACCATCATACCTCACAATGAAAAATGTCCCCTGATTGGCTAATTAATCAGTCAAAGGGGAATGACATGGCTCTCGGCTTGAGGGACTCTGCTAGAGAGAAACAGGCTGTTGATAAATGGTTTTCCAACAAATTCATATATCAAGGAAACTTAGTCATTTTTTAACTACAGTTTGTGTGACTGCATTTTTTTTCCAACTTTTCCTTTTCTGCTGCTCTTGCTGTTTAGGGTGTGTTTTTGTGTTATTGATAGAAAAATACAGGATTTTAGATAGGAGAAAATAAATGCTTCCTACTTATTCATGTCAGATAGGCTGATTGGTTCTGACTATGTAGGTTTACCAGTAGGTGAAAATCAGATCGCTTTTCCCAAGATGAAATTATCTTTTCCTGGCTTCCTTCCGAGTTAAGATCTCCAGATTCTGGTCGACATTGCCTGAGTTAAAATCCTGGCTCCATCAGCTGCTAGCACTGTGCTACTGGATGTGCTGTGTAACCTCCCTGTACCTTAATTTTCTTATCTTAAAACAGGGATAATAGTAATATCATCTATTAGGACTGTTTTTAGAATTAAATGAGATCACCTGTAAAGCATTTGAACAATGTCTCGTACAGAGAGAGTATACATTAAATGCTTAGTATTTTTTAATCAAAGCAATATTTGCACACAGGTGTAAAAAAATTCAGCTCCATCCAACAGCTTTTAAAGAAAGGGCATTCTGCAGTCATGCTCCGTGCCACGTCACCTCCCACGCCTCCTGCCTGCAGCACTTTGAATTCTCCTGAAATTATGTGCTATTTACCTTTGTATTTTAGAATAATAACTTGCATTGACATTTGTCCATGTCATAATTTTAAAAATTTGGACTTGTATTTTGGTAGATTAGGATCTGGGCCTTGACACCACTCAAACTGCTGATCATATTGTATAATAATTAGTGAATTTGTTATTTGGGGTTTATATTTTTATGGCTATGTAAATATAATTCCCTGATAAGCCAAATAGTGTATGACAGTAGCATTTCTTGTAGCAATTTTTGGTTGTTTTCTGATGGGAAACAAAAGCATTCTATATATCTGTGTGATTTTGTTTTTTTCCCTCTAGACCCTCTGGTAGCCTCTTAATATAAAACTCCCAGAGCGTCAGCTGCATCAGATCATCCATCAGCTGGATCTGTCTCCCAGGAGACTTCTCTCCTAGGACTTTCCTCTCCCGGTACCCTCAGGACAGGTTGCTGAGTCAGCCACTTCCTTGACCTCCTGGACTTTTCCCCATCTTTGCTCCTTTTAGTTCCTCTGTCCTGATTGCCATGTCTCCTCACTCATCTTCTGCAGCTCTCTGAGAAGGGCACAGGTCCGAAAATCTCTATTCTAATACCATGGCAGATGGTCTGGGTATAGAATTCTGAGTTGAAAACCATTTTCCTTCAGCATTTTGAAGGTGTTAATCTAGTGTCTCTTGATAGCCGTTGTTGCGGTTCTTATTTTAGTCCTTTGCCACAGACCTGTTTATCTCATTTTTAGGAGGTAGAATCGTAATATGCTCAGATTCTAAAACCTCATGGGAATATGAGTTGGTTGGGTGTTTTTATTCACCAAGCACTTGGTAGAACATTCAATGTGAAGATTCATATCCTTTCATGAATTCTGGAAGATTAACTCTTTAGTAATTTTTCCCCCTGTTTTGTCAGGCAGTCAGTAGTTGCATTGACATCTTGAATGCATTGACATTGTGAATTCCTCCTCAGATTTTTCCTTTGTATCCAATTTTTCTGTATCTTTGTTCTACTTTGGCCGACAAGGGGCGGGATTTTCTTGATTATTATTTTCTCAACTTTTTATTATAAGGTAAATTTTGTCATATTTTTAGTTTTCAAGAGCTATTTCTTACTGTCTCGTCATTTCTTATTTTTTAATAATATCCTGTTCTTGTCTCATAGATAGATACAATCATATGTTCCCCGGCCTCTGGAGGCATTGTGTTTTTCAGACTCGCAGATTGTTTTTCTGTCTTTGTCCTCTGAGTTCCTCTTTTCTCTTGGTTTTGGTTTGCTCCCTTCATGATGGAGGATTTCCCCCACATAGTCCAGTGATCCCTTGTCATCTGCTCTATTATAACCATTAATGAAGAGCCAGTTGGGAGCTATTTGCAGAGGCAGTCCTTCTCAGATGGGGCTGTTTCCTTAGAGAACCCCCAGATGTCAGATCGGCAGGTCTTTCTGTCAGTGGGATTTGGCTTCACTAGAGAAACCCTCTTGCTGGGGCCATGGACCTGGGCTCTGATGGACAAGTGGGGGGTCCTCCTGCATGTCCTGGCCTCCCTCCTGCCAGGAGTGCCTCCTCTGCCTTCCAGCTGCGTCCCAGGTCCTTCTGGCAGAGCTTCTGGGGGTCTGTTTTCCCAGGGGTTATACTTTCTTTTGCCTCACACGTTTCTCTTGTAGAGGAGACATTGGCTGCTGTTCCCCAGACTGTAAAGTGGTTAGGGCCATTAGGCTCAGGGTATTCAGCAAATATTTATCGAAGGAAAGGAGTGGAGAAAGGCTAAGACAAAACCCTCTCAATTCAAAAGAAATATTTATTTTAAAGTGTAACAACACTTTTACTCATCCATCAATTCCAAAATGCAATAAACTATTTCATCTCAGTAGATGTGGGAGAGGTGGGAGTGGCCGCCTTTTCAAATCCTAGTCCTGGCATCACTCCCATTTTAAAATATAAACAGAAAACACAAAAACTAACTCAGCATGCTTCTCAGATGGACTTCCTTATGAGTAGGATTTAGGCAGGGCCATGGTCTCATGCAGACTCCCGTCCACACGTGCACCATGAGCTCCCGCTGCAGCCTGTGGAATCCAAGCCTGAAGAGGCCCGAGAAAGCTCCTGCTGTGTGGTGAAGGAGGTGGTGCCTTGCCCTCCTGTCCCTCAGCACCAGTGTGGCTTCTTCCTGCAAGTTAAGCATGAATCTTCCGAGTGCCCTGGTTGTCTAAAGTATGTCATGGAACTATGCCATTCGTAGCTAATCTTGCCAAAACATGGGGTGGGTTGCAGAAAGTGCTCTGAGCCTCCATAAGTACATGGTGGTGGTCATTACCCTGACGTGGATGTCCTCTGCGTGTGCCTCTGGTAGCCGGCAGGCTGTCTCTGCTGGATGGGGTTGCTCCAAGCACATCGTGCAGGAGGTCACACTAGCTCGGATACCTTGCCCCTGACTCCATTTTCCTTTCCCACAGAAGGAATGCACACTGTTCTGCCAGGAGAGACGGGCCTCACCTATGGCAGGTTTGCCCTTCTTAGTAACAATAATTGCCTATTGGGAAAGATTAGTGGAAACTGCAGTGGTGATGTGGAAGAGAAAAGAGGAATGAGCCGAGTGGCACCAGAGTCTTCACTTCAGTCTGAGGTCTGTCGGCAACTCCTTCTGTAACGTTACACCAAGTCTTCTCTGGCCCTGAGTTTTAGATTAAAGCATAGACAGGGTCACTTCATGTGAGAATGATGGTGAGTGGATTAAACCGATACTCAGAGTTGTGGGGGGAAAAGTACAAGCAACAAGCACATTTTTAATCATTGGATGTCTTATTTACCTAGAGTTGTTGGATAGTGAGCTTGAGTGTGATCTACGCTTTCTTTTTTCCTTTTGACATCACCAAGGCCTGCTGATTTTGTATTTTTAATACCTCCAGCATTAATCCTGCATTTCCATTCCTACCGATGAAACCATTTCTAATCATTATGACCCCTCAATTATAACCTCCGCTGTGCAGTGAAGGAGATGGTGCTGTGCCGTCTCCAGTGTGCGTCTTCCTCTTCAACCCATATGACAGAGGTCCTGGCTTTGTCTCTTCATAGGCCCTGGCTCCAGGTTGTTAGTAGTGGCTCACTAGGTAACTAGGTAACTATGAGTTCATTGGTATAGTTAAAATGATAGCTAGTTTGGGCTTCTTTAATACTCATGGAAATCAAGGGTAGTTCTATACTGCAGGTTGATTTCCTGGCTTCTTAACTGATAGCCCTATGAAAGAATTATTAAGTTTCTACTTCCTACTAAAATCCAGACACATTATCCACTATCTTAAGAGTTATTCAGAATTTACTTCCGTAGTAAATCTATTTTCAATGGAAAAGAGTATGTTTCAGTCTCATAAAGAGCTTATTATTTATGGTTCAGCCCTAGTACCACAGAAGTAGAACAGTCAGACCGTGTATGCCCCTGACATAATGCAGTATAAATCTGTGAACTCTTCTTGCCACGATGTTGAACCTAAATCTAATCAAATCTCTAGAAGTATTTTTCATTCACAGAAAATACAAGTTATAGAGATGCAACCTTAGAAAGAAACAAAAGTCCAAAATGTGGGACAGAGCTCAAGGCAATTGACCCAATTTCTACAGTAAGCCAGTGGAAAGAAAACAAATATGAGATCATGGGGAAGGACAGGTTGCGGTAAAGAGAAAAACCCTCAAAGATACAAGTATCACACACTAGTGGAGGTCTTCTTTATGAGCTGATTTGAGCCATCAAAAGACATCCATGAGCTAGTGAGGAAATCTGATTAGCGATCGTGTTAGATACCAAGAAATTACTGTCTGGTTGGATATGCTGATGGCACTGTGATTGTGTAAGGATATTTCTGTACTTTTTAGGGGTTTCTACTGAAGCATTCAGGATGAAATGACTTGGTGTCTGGATTCACCTTAAAATACATTAGCGAAAAACAAAGCAATGATGTCACAGCATGGAAACTTTGTTAATTGTTAATACGAATATTAGGGTTTTAATTTTTTTGTACATTTGAAATTTCTCACTATAAAAAAGTTTTAAAAATCTAATATATGTTCTTTCACATTTATTTAGTCCCATACAGAATGGTTTAATTTTGTGTGGTAAGTTCAAGATGTCGTGGTCATCCTTCAAGTGCAAAGTTGTTAGTGTCCAATTTATTTTTTTGCCCTCATATGTCCTAGTTTATTTCCTCCTAAAATCCCTTCAGCAAGTCCCTTTGCCATGTGTACAAATATTAATAGAAGTCAAGGGTGGAAGAAAACAAAGAGAAGAAGGATAGTTGTCACAAGAGAATCCATATCTTGGTTCTTTCCTGGAATATAATTCCCTAGTCCTCTGAGCAGAGCACCCCATCCCTCACCCCTGAGGTCTAGCACATTCCCTTCATAGAGTTCTTCACCTAGATCCCATGGGACAGAAGTGAGGTATAGAAGCAATAGAGTGCTTTGTTCCTCTAGCCGCTGCCATCTGCATCCTCCTGGCTACTGGGGAAATGAAGGTTGGGAGTAGCAAGTAGTTAGGAAGATTAAGGAATCTGGGTAACCAACAGGTTTTCGTCGATACTGGGTTCTGGCAAAGACATAGGAGTTCCAGAATGGGAGCAAGCCCAAAAAGGAATTTTTAAATCATAAGATGGACTGGAATATCCAAATTTGATTGATGTCTCCAGAGTGAAAGTTGTCTTCATACGTGTCACCCTTGTTGTTGTCTGTGGGGTGAAGTGCTCCAAGGGAATATAGTTAGTGTATGAGTAACCTGCTGTGTGTAAGTCACAGAAGTTTGTCTCCTTGGCGACGGTTACCCAGATGCGGTCAACCTCATGAGCTTCACTGTAAAGTGATTCTCTGTTCCAGGGGAGGGAGTTCCCTGGCATGGAATGCTACCGGCTTTTCAATGTGTCCCGAAGAGGTTCTTGATTGTGCTGAAGGTTTTTTTTTTCTCTGCTCTTCCATCCCCCAAACTACCTTTTGAATTTGTTCATTTCTTTGAAGTGTTTGGGTCCTTTGCTTTTTCTTCTTTGGCCGTCTTCCAGTTTGTCAGTAGGATACAGCTGGCACTTGTACGGCACGCAGCGTGTCTTCTGCTGCTCCATTTCAGGGACGGGGCACTACTGTGAGATTGCTGCATTCCAGAGGCGCTTGTGCATTTGATGTTTTCCGTGCCACTTCCTGTGACCAGTGGAGTCTCATGGGGCTGGGACAGTACCTGTGGTCAGCGATGGAGGTGCCTTTATCTTTTAGGCAAACTTGTTCTAGCAGTCTGGATTCTTGAGATACTGCTCACAGGTTTAAAGCATCCAGGAGCCAGGTTAGAATGATACCAGAAATTCTTTTTCATTAGAGGTGGTTTGGTGTAGTTCCCTAAGGACTGATTGATTTAAAAGTCAGAAACTTAGGCTCAAGTCCCAGCTCTGTCACTGAACCCTCAGTGTGACTTTGGGCAAGTAGTAGAATTCTGTAGCTGGAAAGGACCATGTAGGTCTTCTCTTGACTTTCAGAAGAGGAAACCAAGGTTGATAGAGGTTAAGCTTGTCCACTGTAGAGCTGGGCAGAGAGCATTCTGGCTTTTTGCTTCTAGTTGAGGGGACCACACCACATCTGCTCTGAGCTTCTGCCTCCGCACTTGGGAAGTATGACAGCCCATGCTCACCTTACCAATTGATGAAATTATATGTGTTAAAAGTACTTAGAGAATCTTTAAGGCATAAAGCAAATTTACAGTCATCATTCTCTTGAAAGAAGAAGGAGTGAGCAGATAGCTGGGGCACCATCATCCTTTCCTCGTTTAGCATATGGGAGTGGAGTTGGAGGCACGTTTTTGTAAGCCATCAGTGGAAGTCCATTGCTTCCCTCTATTCACTTCCCCCTTCCTTCTCTCACTGCAGGATAGGCATGATTAATCTGTGATACCGGGAAGAGTTCACCGAGATTTTTGTGTAAGAGTGTATTTCTAAAATATACTTCTCTTTATCTTGCTGAGATCATGATAAAATACAGAGGAGCTTCTACTCCATTATCCTCCTATAAAGAAAATGGAGAGAGCTGAAGAGACTAATGCCAGGGACTCCCCCACGGGCCTCCATTTCACACTGACTTAGTGTCCGTCTTGCAGAAAGGAGAGTGGGGCCGGATGTGTCATCTGTATGCATCAGTATTTGAGTCCTGTAAGCTGAGCACCTGGATCAAGTGCTGTGGTCTGAGGTGGAAAAGCAAAGAGAAGAGAGTGCCAGCCTTTTTCATTTGAGACTAATGTAACAATGCAAATTTTTACTTTATTCTTGGCCGGGCGCAGTGGCTCACACCGGTAATCCCAGCACTTTGGGAGGCTCAGGCAGGCTATCACTTGCGGTCAGGAGTTTGAGACCAGCCAGGCCAACATGATGAAACCCTGTCTCTACTAAAAATACAAAAATTAGCTGGGTGTGGTGGTGTGCACATGTAATCCCAGCTACTCAGGAAGCTGAGGCAGGAGAATTGCTTGAACCCAGAAAGCGGAGGCTGCAGTGAGCCTAGATCATGCCACTGTACTCCAGCCTGAGCGACAGAGTGACACTTGCTCTCAAAAAAAAAAAATTTTTACTTTATTCACAGTCAGATCATGTAGATAAACTTCATTCTATTGTTTTAGAGTGACCATGACCAAGAAAAACCCAAGTTACTTGTAACAGCACTCTCAGTAAAAGAACCACAAAATAATTATTGTTGACATTGTTTAAAACCCTGCGGTAACATCCAATTGCATCAGTGCAGTTTAGCAACAGGGTGACTCTTCAGTTGGACAAGTTCATTTATACATACACAGTGTTCTTGTTCACGAATCCTTAAGTATAATACCAAATGCCGTACATCAGACTCCTGTTAGGTAATATTCCTGCACCCAAGGTCTCACTTTGTGGAAGTGACAGTGGAGATAGAAAAATGTTATTTAAATCAAAACTGAGAGGGAGAACAGTCCTAAAGCCTAGCAGCCACATACGCAAGCATGGTGTGATAGGTATAGTAGAAAGAGCCGGGCTGTGTCATCACACACACCTGGGGCGCAGTCTCGGCTCTGCCCTTGTGAGTCATATGACCTTAGGCAGGAATTTAACCTTTCTGAGCCTTAGTAGTCAGCTAGTAGAATGACAGACAGCCCAGTAAGGACTCACTTAGACCCTAGTTCAGAACATGTTGCCTGTTCAGCTTGGCTGGAAGTGGCTCTAACTTGGAAAAAACCTACTTTGCCCAGTAAAATTCCCAGAATCCATGTTTCAGTCCATAGTCCTTGGACACTGTCCTCCCTTGATCCCCTGCAAGCGGGCTCCTCTTATCTAATGGCCCTGTGTCATGTCCCTTCACTCAGACACATGCAGGGGTTGTGGTTTTGTCTACTGCATCCCAGTTGAGAGAGACAGTGAGTGGGATTAGACAGCTGTGGGTGGTCACCAGTGTGGTCCAGGTGGCTCCGCTCTTCCCCAGATACTCTCTCCCAGTCAGCTCACTGACCCGTCCATTTCAAACCATATTGAAGATGGGCCTCCATAAGCCAAGCAGGTGTGGGGAATGAACTGGAATCTTTGATGGCACATCTAGAATGCAGAGTAATAGAAATGACAGAGCCAGGCAGGCACGTCTGTTCCGTTATTTGCCCAGCAACTGTCGGGCCTCTGGGGGCCTCACGGAGAACTGTTCACTTATAAAAGCAACAGCAAACATGTGAAGCATGAACACACCCTTTAAAGTCGCATCAGTTCTACTGAGACCCTCTTAAATTGATGATTGTATTTAAATATAGTTAATAGCATAAAACATAAGTTTAGGTTTATAATAAAATTATTTAACTGACTCTTATTTTTTGTAGTTATTCTGTCCAGATGTAGATTCCAAATGCACTGAAATTTAAAAATTGACAAAATAGAAAACCTGTCTTTAAATACTGTGTTTTATTGAAATAAAATTTAAATATTACAATATAGATTTTCAGTTTCCCAAGAAAGTAGGAAGGGTCCTTACCTCTCATTTCTTTGCTGTGAAAATAAGTGTATGTGAGTACAAACTCATGTTCTTACAAATCATGTGATGAAAGGGATAGTCTTTCTCACAGAGAAAGGGCAAAAGATGTGCAGACAAAATATGTAATTTGAGAGTCATAAATAGTATGCGTAACTGAGAAAAGGGAGAAGGATTTTTCTCTCAGAGGGCAAGCAGATAGCCATTTCTCTGATCACTCTTACTGATGATTTGGATAATGATTCTTCTAGTATCAAATCATTGCTGCTTGCGTTCAATTTGGGAAAACTGATTTTCTGAAAAGCTAACAGCAGGAGGAGCTACTGAGCAGTAATTGAGTCACTGCCTCCAGTTCTAAGCTGGCAGAATCACCTGGTGAGCTTACTAGAAATGCGTATTTTAGGCTGTGGCCGGACACTAGACATCAGCATTTTTAACAAGCTCCCAGGTAATATGGTATGTGATTTGAGAAATACTGACCAGGGCATTAGGCTGAAAAGAATTTACTGTTTCTGAATTTAGAAAAGGTGGCTCTACCTTTTGAGAGAGTTGCAAAAGTAATTGAGGAGGAGATGGAAGCATTTTAGTTTTACCTGGCTTACTGCCAAGAGACTGTTCCTAAGTGGCCATTAGTGCAGCTTTTGAATGACTTGGTTGGCTTTTTCTACCCAGGAGTCCTAGCTGCATGTTTGACTGATAAAGGGAAGTTATTTTTCTCTTCTTTAGTAATTTCCACTGCTGTATTTTCTTTTCTACGTATCAAGTGGAAGTATAACTTCATATTGACTTTTTAAATCATGTGCTAGTTAAAAGCTGGTAAAAATAACATGTTGCCACAGTCACATTCTGATTTGTTTCTAATTATGTTTGGAGGCAAATGGATTTGGGAGAGGGTGGAAGTCAACTTAAAGTCGTCGTTTCTTAAGGCTGGGGCCTGTGCTTCTCTCATTGTTTCAACAACACACGTGTGTGCATGTATACACGCACACTTCAGTGTGCATTTAATAAGCATTGCCCAGGCCACATGTACTTGAAAAGAAATTCAGGTAAGTTTTCAAAAATGCTGGCTGGCAAGTTTATTCAAAGGCAATTTATTCATGTCTTACAAACATCCCAGAAACACGTGTGTCGATGGGGCAGTTCCAGGAGGGACTCTGTCTCACCGTCTGTACCTCACTTCTAGTGAGGCCCTTACTCCTGAAAAGTCGGTTCAGGACTTCATTATTTTCTTTATGAATACTTGCTTTATTTCTGATAGAGTGAAGCCGTAGGTACTGTTCAGCTCATCATTTAGAATGTCAGGCGTGCATGCACTGGGAGACGGCTGAACTTGTCCTGCCGTGGTTGTGTTAGTGTAGATTTCTTCTCTTCATCAGATAGCAGAGAGGCTGCTGGTTCCTGCTGTACCATTTCTGAATTCAAATGTTTGAATACATTATTACCAATTATGAGTTAGCACATTTCTGTGTCTGAAAATATGCTGTTTTTTTTTCTCTTCAAATTATTTGAAAATATGAAAAGGTGGTTTGAGGCGCTTTTTGGTGTGATGATGAAGCGCTAGAAATAAAGTGAATTTCAGGTGCGCCTACTGGTCCTCAAAGCTTAGGCTTCTTCTGAATCTCTGATTCAGGGGTTCTCTTTTGTTTTGAATAAAATAGTGATATATAAGTATTCGTGAAGCTGCAGTAATCTGCATGACTTCGGCCCTGTTTGTCTTTAGAAAGTTGTTTTGTTTTTTTGTTTTAAACAACAGTATTGTTTTCCTGTAACCATGTGTTCAAAGCATTGAGAGCAGGAGAGGCCACCATTGACTGTTTCAGGCTCTGCTAGCAGGCTTGAGCTAGCAGTGTCTCTATCACACGCTCAGTGGCTTACTGATAACAGCGGTGCCTTCCTTGTATTTGAGGGAACTTTTGGGTTTTTAGAGTGTGGTCACAACACTGTTTCCTTCTAGGTCGCTAAGATACTAACCCTGATAGGTGGGCGAGGTGGGAACTAGTGATGAGGAAGCTGACAAAGGTTAAAGTAACCTGGCTGAAGACTTAGACTAGTGAGCGAGAAGACCCCTGCTGAAAAAACAGGCCCTTCCTCCTCCACAGCAGCAACACGCTCTGTCACCCGCTTACTGTACTGCAGGTTTGTGGTGTTGCAGGGTAGGGGCGACGGGGACCAGATCAGCTTCCGTTCAAGCTGTGGGACTGTTTCTTCTGCTTGGATCTTATTGTCAGCATTGCTGTAGGGCAGAGCTCCCCACGTGTGTTCCTTGGAACCACCAGTGTTGCTAACAGATGATTGGGGTGGGAGAGGGGAGTGCTGATAGTTGTCATTGTCGCGTGCTCAGGCACATTTGGGAGACACAGATTAAACGTGTAGTTAGCAGGTTTTTCATTGCATCCTTCTTAGAGCCTTTTATATGGTAATGAACATTATACATCTCTAAAACTTAATGTTACTTTTTTGACTGGAGCCCTTTTTAACAGCTCTTAGAATAAGTTGAGGAAGCTATCCTAGGTTACTAAGGGAAAAAAATCACAGATAAAAAATGTAGGCAGAGTAATGGATTTTTATCACCTGTGTGGAGGAAGCAAGTTTGTTTCCTAGGACTTCCCATATTCCAAACATTACATGTTTTAAAGAATCTATCATCAGAATAGAACTAAACAAATAGAACAGCAACCCGGAGGGCGTGCCTGACTAGCTGAGTCATCATATAGTAGAGAATTCTTTCACTCACTTTCCCAGTCTGCTCTCTGGAAGGTGGGCTGATGGTTCAGTGAGTCTTATGGTAAAGGCTGGATATGAGGTAGAAATGGAACTCATCGGATTCTTGCAGATGTCTCTACTGTGGTTGAAATTAACCAAATTACAGTTCTTTCACTCTCCATTTCCCCACCCGGGGATCCTGTCTTTCGTATGCCTGGAGTGTTTGACTGCAGATGGAAGCTCCTTTTCCCCAAGCTGCCCTGCCTCTTGGGTTTTGCTCACAGTTCCTTGGAAGCCTCTCTTACCTGAGCAAACAAGCTACTTCCATGCACTCAGCAGTTATTCTGTGTGCACTTCTCTTTTCAGAATCTCCCATCCCATTATCATTTGAACTGATTGGTTCTCCAAATCTCTAAGCTCTTTCACCCTTGACCTCCAGAGTCATCAGCTAGTTCCCTTTTTGAAACACCTGTACTTTTCTTCTGCGAAGATAGTAGTTTTTCTTAAACCACCCTTAGGCAACTGAAGCAACTACATTTTATTTGTCCTTACAAATCCGCGTTCAGTTGAATGGGACAGAAGCTTAGGCATCATGAAAAATAAAACCCAATGGCATTTGTGAATTAGGGCCTTTTTGTTGTTTTTCTGGTAACTATCATAATATTTGGCATTCCCTAATAGAGTAGATTTTGGTTTATAAAGTAAGATCACTTTACTTTTAATTTTACCTATTTAGATAATGCAGTATGCCTTGAGAGTCTTGGGTTTTTTTCTTACAAGCAGTGAGTATAAAATAAGTCATAAAGTCACAAGTTAAAATCTTTTATTGGGCCTGGCGTGGTGGCTCATGCCTGTAATCACAGCATTTTGGGAGGCCGGGGCAGGTGGATCACGAGGTCAAGAGTTCAAGACCAGCCTGACCAGCATGGTGAAACCCGGTTTCTACTAAGAACACAAAAATTTTCCGAGTGTGATGGTGTGTGCCTGTAATCCCAGCTACTCGGGAGGCTGATGCAGGAGAATCGCTTGAACCCAGGAGGTGGAGATTGCAGTGAGTCCAGATCGCACCATTGCACTCCAGCCTGGGCAACAGAGCGAGACTCCATCCCCAGGTGGGAGTGCGGGGGAGAGACTTTTATTTTTTACTTAAGATGACATTGATTGTTAAAAATTTTGCCGGCATCTTTAGAAAGAGCCCTTTCTGCTTCATTGATTATAGCAGCTAAGAAAGACAGCCTGGAAGTAAGCCAGTCCTCTGTTTGTAGCCAGGTCAGAGACATTTCTGTGAACTTTTGGCAGAGGCAGAGGTTTGATAATCCTTAGCCATATAGATTTGGTGAGTTTTCTTACTTTGACAATAGGATTTTCACCCAACCTAAGTGGTTTTTTTTGAGTGATTTAATCTTAGAATTTTGCATGTATAAAATCAAGAAGCTTTTGGATTTTATCTTCTGATTCTCTGAATGCATACCCACTTTCTAGATAAGTATAATATTTATCCTTTCTAAAAGTATTTGGAAACATGTGAGGTGTTTGTTTCTAGTGCCAACCTCCTTTATCACCGCCTGTGTTCTTCAGCAACGTTAAACTTCTCAGTCTGACCCAGACAGGAAGCTTGCCCTGAATACATACAGTAGATAAATGGTCTTTCTGTTCCTGGGAGGGATTCAGAGCACTTGTTATATTGATATCGCTAAAAACAAAATGTCATCTTAAAACATACATGCACTCAGATTTTAGTTTTAAATCCCTAAAAGTCTAATTTGAAGACATCTTTTGACTCATTTAAAAATAGTAACAGGAGGGCAGGCGAGGTAGCTCACGCCTGTAATCCCAGCACTTTGGGAGGCCGAGGCAGGAGAATCGCTTGCATCCAAAAGCTGAAGGTTGCATGAGCCGAGACTGCACCACCACTCTACAGCCTGGGCAGCAAGAGCGAAACTCTATCTCAAAAACAAAAAGGTAGTGACAAGTGAAGGGTTTGCCCCTTTTCACTTTGTAATACTGTTGAGATATTTTAAGTCAGTATATGATGAAGCTGGTTTTTGTGAATAAACAAAAATTATTTTTCTGTATAGGTTAAAGGAAATATGTGAATTTTTAAGATCTATATGTTTTAAAATATATTTGTAATTTACATTTTTAATTATGGTAGATTACCAGTGATTGAGCATTAATATTGTGGTACATCCAAGCCCATTTCTAAAAATTTCCCTTCATTGCCACTCATTCTCACTTTTGAAGAGAAAAAACAATGAAGAGAGTTATTCTGGTGATGACAACAGCTTAGCAACTAGCAAGTCCATTTTTTAAAAACAGTTTACATTTGTTCAGATTTAAAACCATTCCAGATCTTTGAATGTAGTTATCTTCTTACACAAAAGCTATGTTGAGCAGTATAGCTTTTACACACCCCAATGGAATTATTTTGCCTCTTCGAATTTGTTACTACATACCCATTGCAATATTTGTTTGTAGTTTATCTTAAGTTAAATCTGCACAGGTAATAAATTATTAAAAGGCTCGTAAGTGACTCATGTTGTCATGATTTGTTACCACAGCATTAACTATATTCATGTTGCTGCTTTGATAGAGATCCCTGAGGCAAAATGATTTGTAAATTCAGTATATTTTATTTTTACAAGTAGGGTCTTTTTTTGTTGTTGTTGTTTGGCTATTGAAATTAGTGACCTTTCATAATTAAAATTAAAACAAATGCCCCCGTTCCAGTGAAGGTGTATGTCCTTTCTTTAGCATTAATTCCTTAGAAGCTTTTTGGTGGAAAGGTAATGGTCCAAGTCAAGCTTGCCCAGCCTGTGGCCAGTGGCTGCATGCTGCCAGGGCGGCTTTGAATCTGGTCCATTAGAAATTCGTAAAGTCTCTTAAAACATGGTGAGATTTTTTTTTTTGCGATTTTTTTTTTTTTTTTTAAGCACATCAGCTATCATTAGTGTTAATGCATTTTATGGGTGGCCTAAGAGAATTCTTCTTCTTCCAACATGGATCAGGGAAGCAACAAGATTGGCTACCCCTGGTCTGGAGGAAGACATTTGAGCAAACTAAGCTCAGGAGCATAACTCTTGGCTCAGAAGAACTTGTCAATAATAATTTGGTTGGTAGACCATTTAATTGAGCATGATGTAGATAATATGCTTGTTAAAATAGTTGAGAGGATACAGACA
Source organism: Cebus imitator (assembly GCF_001604975.1). Taxonomy (NCBI): domain Eukaryota; kingdom Metazoa; phylum Chordata; class Mammalia; order Primates; family Cebidae; genus Cebus; species Cebus imitator. The sequence goes on along the minus strand of NW_016107440.1, from coordinate 4,328,831 downwards.
CCAGGAGTTACAGACTTGGGGGCAGGAACTCCTCAAGCTCTTCTTGAAGCACCTCAAGGGAAGACCTTGCTTTCGCCATTATGTGTATCTCCCCTTAGCGGATCATTCACGCATGGCGGGCACTCAGCAGCGTTAGCGAGGGTCAGAATGGTGCTCCGGGAAACACGCCAGTGGGGCGTAGTGGGAGAAGAACTTTCAGACAGACATGGGGACCTTCTGGAAGTGAAAGAGATGAGGAGGGAACCCGGGTCCTGAGAGTGAGTACAGAGGGACCCCCAACCTGTGTCTTGTCCAGAGAGGAGGGCCAGCACCTGCCACTTGGCTCTGGCAGCAGCCTGAACCTGAATGCAGTTGTCCTCAGAGAGAGAGCACTCTGTTTTTGGCTTGCAGGGTTTTTCTAGTGTGTGTGTGTGTTTTAATTTTACATATTTTTAAATTACAAAAGCAGTACCTGTCCACTCTAGAAAAATCATGACCTATACATAATATATTATAAAGAAAGGGGAAAAAATCTCTGATCCAAACAGCCAGAGATAACCACAGTGAAAAGCGGGGCACATGGAGGTGTGTGCGTGTGGTCTCAATGGTGTGCACTCTTCCTGTCTGTCTCAAAAGCAGGGTCATAGGATACAGACAATATTAAACTCTGAAAACAAATGGAGATGTTCTTTCTCTTCAGCAGCTTGCATTTTTGGCTCTGCCACTTGACCTGTGACATGTGTTGCCATGGTCCCTGTGCTATTTGAGAACATTCCTAAAATGCTACCCCACTGCCCTCTCTACATTGCAAGGGGCTCCCCTCTGGACAGAGACTAAGATGAACAAGTTCTCGAGACCTAATGCACAGCATGGCGACCACAACTAGTAAGAACACATTGTGTACTTGTAATTTGCTAAGAAAGTAGATCTTAGGTATCCTCACCACACACAAAGGTAACTGTGAGAAGTGATGTGTGTGTTAATTAGCTTGACTGTAGGGATCATTTCACTGTGTGTATGTAGATCAGAACATCACAGGACACAGCTTACACATAGAGTTTTTCTCTGTCCTTATACCTTAGTACAGCTAGAAAAAAGAAAGAAAGGACACTTGTCCAGCATAGCTCCTCGTCTCGCTGGCCCATCTTCTCTGTATGCAGGGTCCCCTCCGTTACACTGTCAGTTACATTGTCCTGGAGAAGGTGGGATCCTTTCATTGCCGCTCCATGCTCTGTTCACCTATGAGGTGCCTGCTCATCCTGGGAGAGAAGGCGCTGCAGGCGGGAAGGGGGAGGCTGGCAGGAAGCCGGTGCGGGGCTTGTCCCTTTCACACTCCCACAAAGGGCTCTGCTTTTCCATCCCCACCCCCACCCTCATCCTGCTTTTCCTGAACGCCTCAGTTCTGGTATTACATAATATTCCTGTTAGGACCAGTTCCTGTTTTGCCAGGGAGAGGAATTGTGACTCTTTCAGGGAAAAACCCTGTTCTAACATTAGTAGCCGTCGCTGGCGGCCAATCCATGATCTCATAAGGGAAACCCACCGCTTTGCTGTCTGAGTCAGCGCACAGATGGGGTCACCTTTCTGCCTTGGTTGGCTTCCCCTCAGCCTTGTTTTTCTGTCAGAGACCACGGTGATTTCTCCTAGGATAATGGAACTGCCAGGCTTCAGGTAGGCCACTCTCTGTGACCACTTTCACTTAGATACAGATGCCTTGGGTTACTTACTGCACTCCAGGAAAAACTCTAATGTTGTTAATACCAGCAGATACACATTCACTTTTCTTTCTTTCTTTTTTTTTTTTTTTTTTTTTTTTTTTTTTTTTTTTGTTGTTGTTGTTGTTGAGACAGGGTCTTGCTCTGTCTGTCTCCCGTGCTGGAGTGCAGTGGTACAATCTTGGCTCACTGCAACCTCCACCTCCTGGGTTCAGGCAGTTCTCTTGCCTCCGCTACCTGAGTAGCTGGGATTACAGGCACATGCCACCACGCCTAGCCGATTTTTTTGTGTTTTTAGTAGAGACAGGGTTTTACCATGTTGGCCAAGCTGGTCTTGAACTCCTGGCCTCATGTGATCTGTCCGCCTTGGCCTCCCAAAGTTCTGGGATTACAGGCATGAGCCACTGTTTCTAACCTACATTCGCTTTTAAAACTGTTGATTATAGAAAACTTTACATGTGTATAAAAGTAGAGAGAATAATAAAGGAGTCTCTCTGTGCCCAAAACCCAGCTTAACAATGATCAGTTCGTGGCCAGCCTCATTCCAGCTGTATTCCAACCCACTTTTCCCCATTACCAAAGCAGCTCCTAGACATCGTATCATTCTAGCTGTATATATTATATATCTAAAAGATAAGGACTCCATAACACACAATCATAGTACCGTTATCACACCTAAAAAAACTAACCACAGTTTCTCGATATCATCAAGTCCAGTTTCCCCTGCTGTCTAACTTTTTGAGAATGTGTTTGAATCTAACAAGGTCTGTGTATTATAGATTAATTGATAATGTCTTTTAGACTCTCTTAACCAATAGATTCTCATTTCTCTCTTTTTTCTTTGCAGTTTATTGTTGAAGACACTGTGGGTTCCTTGTCTTACAGAATTTCCCATATCCTGAATTTTGTTGATTTCATTTTCCCAGTGGGCTTTAATATATTCGCTTTGTAAAGAGACCCTACACTGACTCACTTCACCACATAGATTACCATCCCTGCTGAATCCACATTTATCCTTAATTTCCCTTGTGTGGCTCTTTACCAAAAGGTAAATGGTTTTTGCCATATAGCTTACAGTGTAATCTGAAAGGTAATAATATTGTAAACTCTTTCAGAATATTAATGTCAAATAGTGTTTTGTCAGCCAAGCATGGTAGCTCACGCCTGTAGCTTGAGCCCAGAATTTGAAGACCAGCCCGGGCAACATAGTAAGATCCCATTTCTACAAAAAATTTAAAAATTATCTGGGCGTGGTGGTGCATGCGCTTATAGTCCCAGCTCCCTGGGGGGGGTGGGAGGATTGATTAAGCCCAGGAGTTCGAGGCTACAGTGAGCTAAGTTTGCACCACTGCTCTCCAGCCTGGTGATAGAGCAAGACTGTCTCTTGAAAAAAGGTGTGTGTGTGTGTGTGTGTGTGTGTGTGCAGAAACATATATATAATATGTCAAATACAGACATTTCTGCTATAACACAATTTATGCATTCATGAAAAATACTACATTTTGCAAAGTTCCACATTAAAAGTAACAGAGCTCATGGGAAAAATTGGGTAAGAGTCAAAGTGCTAAAATGTGTATTGTTTTGCAACCAGAGTACATGTTGCCTACCCCTCCACACACACAGTAATTGTTTCCTCATGAGATAATTCACTCAGACCAGGGGACTACTTGGAAGTCTTAAAAACGAACGTCATGACAGTCGAATAGACATGCTTCCCATTAAGGAGCCACAGTGGAGTGTAATCTGCCACTAGCTGAGGGCTGTCTCGGGTGAGGTGCTGGGTTGCAGGTTGGTTCCTGGGAGTTGGCCTGCAGAAAGTTCATAGGAGTGCCTTCAAGACCACTTGCTGGAAGCAAGATTACATAGGGAGAAGATTGGGCCTGCAGTGTGGACCGAAGTTTTCATCTGACTCCATAGGGAGCTCTTCCCAGCTGCCCCAGATCTTTGGAAAGGGCAGAGCCTTTGTGCGCCTGCATTGACCAGTCGCAGGATCCAACCCTGTGGGGTGAGCCCTTTGGGGGAATAGCTCTTGCTTAATTTTCTTAAAATAGACTGGAGGGGTCCTTCCTATGCTGCAGCCACACTGAGACTTGGGACTTTTTCTTTCTTTCTTGGGGTTATAGTTCTGCTCACACTGTCCTGGCTTCCCTTGCCTAGGATATGTCACGTGTGCACCATGCAACTCCCTGCCTTTGCTGGCGCCATTCCCCTGTTTACCAAGACAGCCACACTACTTGGTGTTGTAGAAACAGAGCGCCAACCATGCAAGAGAAGAGCAAGGAATCACAAAGCCTCTTCACGTCTGTATTGGCTTTAGGAAGGTACTGACGCCATTTATAGACTTAACCCTGATGTTCAGTTATCAGGTTTATCAGTCCCAAGAAATTCACCTCAAATGTAACAGCTCTTTAAATATATTGGCAAGGAAGTGAACAAATGATTAAGAATACTTTTGTAAGATAACAAGGCATTCTGAATCAATGAAAATGTGAAAAATGAAGAAGGATTATAAACCAAAGGCACTAGTGGAGCCACATCCAACCCGGATGCCCTCAGTGAGGAAAGTGGCTACGTTCGCCGTATAAACTCCCTTGATCTGGTAGTGATATACCCAGTCCACAATGTTTCCAGGTAGGTAATTCTTCCATCTTTTATTTGATTTTCACGTAACAAGCCTAAACACTTGTCTAGCTAAAGAGAAAATAACTATTCTCAGTCCATTATTTGTGTTCCTTTAGAGTACGTAGTATTTGTTCCTTACAGGGAGGGAGGTGCTGTACACACATATATGTAGGTATACATACGCAAGCAACAGACCTCCACACACTGAGTACTTAAAAATTGATCTTTCAACACGAGTTAGTTCAGTGTTGTGAAAAGCATTTGTATTCTTCTTTCTTATTTGAGTTTGGGGTTTAAGAACTTTTGTTCTAGAGGAAAAAACAGCTTCAACCCCAGCTTATTGTTCAAACTGTCCCAATGGGATTGCTATAATAAGAACTAATTGTAATTAGTACAGCAAATATTTGTATAAGTGAGTGTTACTCTATTGCTTGAAGCTACCTGAAAGTGTTTTTTTAATAGTAATTTAAATAAACATTTTCCTGTGCCTTAGGGTTCTTTGTAATTCAAACTGTTTGTAATTAAGTTATTTGGAAAATTTATCACCGGATCATGATTGGATGGAGACTAAGAAACTTGTCTTTCCTAGACTCGTTTTAAAGTATTAAAATAAGGTTCTGATGGGTTAATATGCTAGGCCAATCCTTCCATAGAATAATGCAAGAAGCAGCTTAAATTTAGCCTGAAGTTAGTAGGATTTCCCTAATGGTGCTAAGTGTAGTTTAGAATACCGCTTGATGCTTATCTGTCATTAAATTATAATCTTATATAATTCCATTGGAACTACTTTGTAACAACCAGAATTTCTGTTTAAAACACAGTCTTGAACTAGCTTAAAACTTTGTGGGAGTTTTCTAAAAAGTTTTTTTTTTCCTTGGTAAGATTTATATGATATGGCTCTTTATGTTTATTAGGAATCAGAATGCTGGTAGGTTTTTCTGTTTCTCAAGGGTCTGTGAATTCTTATCTGAAGCCGCCTGAGCCTCTAGGAAGTTCACTCAGAGTTTGTATTTCTTCGAACAGCGGGCAGTCTCTGCCAAGGAGCACAAGGCTGAAATGCTTTAATCTTTGATTTGTCATCTGTTGTTCTTTGACAAGTTTATCTTTTCTGCATCAAAAAGGTTTGTTTTAAGCAAAGTAGTAGCAGTAACGCCATCCTGCCTCCAGCCACCTCTGTCCCCTGACTTGAGTCCAGGCTCCTGTAATTCTCATTCTGACTGGAGGTTTTGAGTTTTACCTGCTGGTTTTGAAGCATTTTGTGGGCCTGAACTCCAAGTAGCTTTTTAACAGATGCTTAACCTTATTTTATGCCTTTCAGTAAACTAGATTTTGTGAGGTTTCTTCTTCTGGAAACAGAAAAGCTGACCTAGGAAAGCTACTTTACCTAAGTAAATCTGAACATTTCATGTCAGCACCCTTTCTCAAAGGAAAGTAGATTTTATAGGAAATTGTTGAGTAGACGCTGAGAATCAGTGCAGTTAGTTTTCTTTTATTTCTAGGTAGCACTGAAACTTGTAAATAGAGTATCAGCTTTAAAATAATGTATCCAATTCTTATTCCCAAGTTGTTAAAATCGCAGATTGGATTTGTGTGCCTGCTTACTTTGTTATCTAAAATATATGATGTGCTTTATAAAGTTAAACAGTGACATTACTCAGTTAAATCAGTCATTTTGTTCTAGATGAGCCTCCTCATTCTCATCCCCCATGTCCTCCCTGCTATGGAGATCTGTGTGTTACTATACAGGTGGAAGCCTGACTGTCATATTATTTTGTTTTTTAATGGACCTCAGGTACTCTACGTTGGATTAGTCATGATGCATGACACATAATCATCACTGGTCACAGTTCATTTTAGACTCCTTATGGGGATTCTTACAGAGCTTTACCACTTTAGGCTCATACCGTGGAGGCGTCTTCTTAAAATTAGTGAATAAAATCAGCTGCCTTTGAGTTGAAGTTATAAGTGAGCCATAAACAGCCTACTGCTAGTCATTTATGTTTTAAAATTCTGGGATTAGGCTTGAATTGACTCAGTGCCTTTACACAAGGCTGTATATAGTCTTAGAATGACTCCCTTCAGGGTAACATCTCATTGTTTCATAATTCTTCTAAGTAATAGTACTTCAATCATTTTCTTCCTATCTGGTTCCCTCTCCCCTCCAATTCCTTTTCCTCCTTAACTCAGATGTTTTTCTTGCCATCCAGTAGCATGATTGCATGACAGACGATTAAATGAATAAGGTATAATCCCTATTCACAATCTAGTCAGGAAGTCTGGGACATTCACAGTCAACCGGAGCAAAGGCCTTGAGTGTTGCACTGGAGGACCGGGGCATATGTGATGCAGCACCGGATTCAGCATGCAGAGATCAAGGGAGATAACCTTTGCAAGTGTCTCGAAGGAGCAATAGCTGGCAGGTTCAGAGGCTTTCCAGAGAGGAGAAAAGACCATATCTACAAAGCCCAGGTCCTCTGGGGGAGTAGCAAACATACTGATGGCTAGTCTGTAAGTGCTCCAGACACGTCTCTTTTCTTTGTTACTTTGAAACAAATCCATCCCAGAAATCAATATTTCATCCACAGGTGTTTTAGTACTCAAGTATTTATCTCTAAAGGTTAAGGGATCCTTTTTTAAAATGTATAACTCCAATGCCATTATACTCTAAAAATGGATAGTCATTCCATACTATTAGTAAGTGTTCGAAGTTCAATTGTTCATAAAATGTCATAAATTTGAATTTTCTTTAGATTTTCATTGAATTAAGATTCAAAGAAGGGTCACATAAAACAATTGGTTGATATATCTTTTAAATGTCTTTCAATCTATGGAGTCTCCCTCCATATTTCTTTCTGTTCCTGTTTCATTTTTAGAATGAAATTTGGAATGTATATTTCCCTTTATTAGTAGATTATTCTGAGGAACAGATTATATGGGAAAGAATAAATATTTATGCCCTTTATTTAGCAATTTCCAAACGAGGAGCTGCTCTAGCATTCTCCAAAGGTGACTGGAAGGTTTTCCTTTTTTGTATTGCTTGTGAATTGAAATGTTTCATGTTTTAGTGCATTGCAGCGATTGTCTTTATTGGTGATCAAATTTTCCATTCCTACCCAATAGGAACCTGGCTCCTGAGTCTTGTCTTTTTTTTTTTTTTTTTTGTGCTTCCGATTTTGTTCTCTGTATTTTTTTTCTTCTATTTTTTCTTGATACAAAGTCTTGCTCTGTCGCCTGGGCTGGAGTACAGTGGTACTGTCATGGCTCATTGCAGCCTCCACCTCCCGGGTTCAAGCGATTCTCCTGCCTCAGCCTCCCGAGTGACTGGGATTACAGCTGTAAGCCACCATGCCCTGCTAATTTTTGTATTTTTAATAGATATGGAGGTTTTACCATGTTGGCCGGGTTGGTCTCAAACTCTCAACCTCAGATAATCCGCCTGCCTCGGCCTCCCAAAGTGCTAGAATTACAGGTGTGAGCCACTGCGCCCCGCCTCTGAGTACTTTAAAAATATTTTTTTTGTATCCAGTATATTTAAGTTGTACAACATGTTATGAGTTACACATATGAAGTAACATAGTTACCCATTTTTCCCTTCATGGCAAGAGCAGCTATAATCTCATTTAGTGAAGCTCCTAACAGAGTACACTCTCATTAACTACGGTCCCCACACCATACCTTAGATCTGAAGTCCAGAGATCTAAGGTATGGCGTGGGGACTTACACACCTGCTACTTTGCATCGTTTGAGCTACATCTCCCCATTTCCATCCCCACCCTGCTCCAGTAACTACTGTTTTATCTTACTCTCTATTTCTGTATATTTGTGTGTGTTTGTGTTTTTTTTTTTTTTTTTTGAAGATTCCATCGTATCAGTGAGATCATGCCACATGTTTCTTTCCTGTCTGGTTTATTTCACTTAGCATAGTGTCCTCTAGGTCTCCTTTTTAAAGGCTGGATTATATTTTGTTGTATACATATATATACACCACAGTGTCTTTATCCATTCATCCGTGGACAGACACTTAGGATGCTTCCACTTCTTGGCCTTTATGCAAACTGCTGCAGTGAACGTGGGAGCGAAGCTATCTTACAAGGTGATTTGATTTGCTTTGGGTATATTACCAGAAGAGGGGTTGCTGGGCCATACAGTAGTTCTATATTTAATTCCTTTGGGAATCTCCATACTGTTTTCTATGATGGGCATGCCAACCTACATTCCCACCAGCAGTGTACAAGGGTTCCTGTTTCTCCACACTCTTGCCAATACTTACTATCTCTTACCTTTTTGATAATAACTCGCCTAATGGGTGTAGGGTGATATCTCATGGTGATTCTGATTTGCATTTCCTTGATGGTTAGTGATGTTGAGCATCTTTTGGTCATTTGTGTGTCATCTTTTGCGAAACGCCTGTCCAGGTCCTTAGCCCACTTTTTAATCAGGTTATATGTTTTCTTGCTATTGAGTTGCCTGAGTTCTTTTTAAGTTTTAGATACTAACTTTATGTCAGATACATGGTCTGCAAGTATTTTTTCCTAATTCGTGGGTTGCCTTTTCATTTTGCTGACTGTTTCTCTGCTGTGCAGAAGCTTTTTGGTTTGATGTGGTCCTATTTACGTAGTTTTGCTTTTGTAGCCTGAGCTTTTGGTATGATACCCACAACATCATTGCCAAAAGCAGTGTCAGGGAACTTTTCTCCTGTGTTTTCTTCTGGTAGTTTTATGGTTGCAGGTCCTATGTTTAGATCTTTAATCCATTTTGAGTTGATTTTTGTGTATGTTGTAAGATAAGGTCCAATTTCATTCTTTTACATCGGAAACCCAGTTTTTCCAGCACCATTTATTGAAGAGACTATCCTTTCCCCATTAGGTCTTCTTCATGCTCTTGTGAAAAATTAGTTGACTGTAAATGTTTAGATTTATTTCGACTCTCTATCCTCTTCAACTGGTCTGTGTGTCTTGTTTTTTTTATGCCAGTACCATACTGCTTTAATTACTGTAGCTTGTAGTATAATTTTAGATCAGGGAGTATGGTGTCTCCAGCTTTATTTTTCTTTCTGAAAATTACTTTGGTTATTCGAGGTCTTTTGTGTTTCCATGTGGATTTTAGGATTGTTTTTTCTATTTCTGTTAAGAATGCTATTGGGATTTTGACAGATTACATTGAGTCTGTATATTGCTTTGGGTAATATGGACATTTTAATAATATTTTAATTCTTGAGCATGGAATATCTTTCCATTTATCTGTGTCCTTTTTTGTTCATCAGTGTTTTATAGTTTTCAGTGTACAGATCTTTTACCGCCTATGTTAAATTTATCCCTAAGTATTTTGATTTTTTTTTAATGCTATCATAAATGGGATTTTTTTTTTATTTCTTTTTTGGCTAAGTTTTTATTTGTTTAGGAGTTTTCCTTGGCGTGCAAGACTGGTTTCATGGTGTAAGTTAGTCAAAGTAATGCATCATATTAACAGAAAGACAAAACCATGTGATCATCTCTGTTAACGCAGAAAAAGCATTCAGTATCCTTTCTTGGTAAAAACTCTAAACAGTTTAGTTATAGAAAGAAAATTTCTCAACAAAATGAAGGCCATCTACGAAAAACGCATCTCTAGTGTCATAACCAGTGGGGACGGGGGGAACGTGAAAGCATTCGCTCTAAGATCTGGTACAAGACGGGGATGCCCATTCTTTCCATTTCTGTTCAACATAGTACTGGAAGTACCATCAAGAGCAGTCAGATGAGAAAAAGAAATAAAAGATCTCTAAATTGAAAAGGAAAAGTTAAAATTACCTCTGTTTGCAGATGACCTGATCCTACATGTAGAAAACCCCAAAGACTACCAGAAAACTGTTAGAACTGATAAATGAATGCAGTAAAGTTGCAGGATACATGATGAACATACAAAAATCTGTGGCATTTGTATACATAGATAATGACCTGAGTACTGTTGACATGACCCTAAGTGGTATTTGATAGCTTCCTTCCAATCTAGTGTAAGAGTTTCCAGGCCCTCTGTGTACGTTTGCTGCCCTACGCTTGGAGTTATCCATTTCTCCCTGATTCCTTTTTTGTGGTAAATGATATTTAGAGACTCAGTCTAGGCTTTGGGGTTGTTCACTTATTCCTAGATTGGTCTTCATTTGTAGGCCTTGTTACAGGTATACAACTGTGATTTTTTTAATCATAAAATGTATCCTGAGTTTATAATCATATTGCCAATTTAGATTTAGGACCACAAGGACTTAACTCCATTCATCTTTTATCTTTACCTACCCACAGTAAGATTCCTGGAATCAATAGGTTCCAGAAATAAGAGCATTAGAATATCACAGTAGTCATGTGCTTATTTACCATTATGTACACAATAGGCACAGGATAATGCCAATTACTTGATCATTTAAAAAGAGAGAGGGATATTCAGAGGGTTTGTTTTGGGGGTGTGGCAGTTCTTTTGGTCTTTACATATTTCCTATCCAGTGTATACAGCTAAATTACTCTGTTTTAAGTCATTTGGAATTTCTTTTTGTGTGGCTGTTCACCAGCTAGTTGCAGAATCAAGTTTGTTTCATTTAACTTTTAGAAGTTGCTTTTTTGAATTTGATTTTGTTATATGTCCATTGACTTATGTTCCATATTTTATTCACTTGATTATTTTATACATTTATTCCTGGTTCTGTGGTTGGAACTTTGCACAGACTTTCAGTGGAACCTGACTCCCAAGATCTTTCTTCGTCACAGTGGTCGCGTCACAGTCAGACTCTGCAAGGTTCACTGCTTACACACAGTCCTGAAAAAACATGGCTAGATTGTAGGCAGCCTTCAAAGTAAACCAAGAAAATACGTCCATACTTGGCACCACTTAGGATATGTTATTTCTTCACTACCCTCCATTCCAAAATGGAAGAGTAACTTCTCTAAACCTAGGAACAGACATTCTCATTTCAGTCATGGGATAACTAGGAAAGTGCTCACCTCTTCTCCCAGAGGCACCCTGCAGGCTAGTGTCCACAGTGGCAGGTGTGCCAGGTCCTCTTTTCACTTCTCTGCTATGCTTTTGTCATTTTTGCAAAAAACATACCTTGGCAAAAGCCCACCCTGTTGGACAGGCTAGGGCAAAACAGAGATTTAACTGCAAGTTTAACAAGAGAACTACTCATTTTATCCAGTTAATGGAACTATCTATTTGAATAGCCCTTTCAAAGTAGGTTCAGCAGAGCACTGATTTCATGGGATACCCGCGGGAGTTTACCAAAAAGGGTTTCAAGATCAAATAAATGTGGGTCGTTCTGAAGTTTAACAGCCGCCACGTGTCTCGGGTGCTGATGTGCACTATGAATCAAAGGGAGGAATAGCACAGGCTTGTTTCCCAAACTTACTAGACCATATATCCAGCCCAGTTTTTCATAAAACAACATGCTGGCATTGGAAAGGTGCTCCATTAGAAAGTAAGGCTGCCTCTCGCATGAACCCTACAGGAGGAACATGAGACAGAGAAGTATGTTTACCTGGACCACAGGGATACAGTCAGCAAAATCCGACTATGAGAGAACTTTACAGGACAAATGGTTTGGTTTCATCAGCAACAAACTGCAAAAGCGAGGGAGGGATATTCAGCCTGGAAAATCAGTTTAGTCTATTTATATTGATATTCCAGGTTGAATACCCCTAAATCCAAAATCCAAAAGTCTTCTGGTCCCAAGCATTTCAAATAAGGAATACTCAACCTGAACGTTCATGAGTTCGTTATAAATGAGTCCGTAACTAAGTTAAAATTTTCCTGCTTAGTCTAAATTCTTTTCTAAGAGTTATATTCACTCCCTCCCTAACCTAGCTTCAAGAGACCAGGGTTTCTAAAGAGTGTAATCCGTGGATTCTCAGAAGTTATTTGTTGCGGAACAAAGCAGCTCATCCATGCCATTCGTCTGTATTTGGAGGAGTGTCCCATAGCCTCCCTTGTTCCTTTGCACTGTGAGGCAGACTGTCCCGTGTGAACAAGTGTGTCCTGGCCCCGAGAGATGGTGGGTGTGCGGGGGGAGGCCCGCGTGCAGGCTCGAGTGCGTGTGGAAGGCGCCCGCTCTGCAGCCTGGGCCCCGCAGGCATTCCATGGAGCATCTGATAGCAGATCCGTCCTGTGCTACGTGCCCAGGAGCCAGTCACACAAGGCAGTGAGGGGCAGGGCTCAAAGCAAGGAAAGTGGTGGTTCCTTCTAACCAGAACGGAAGCCTTCATAAAAACGTCTATCCTGGTGGCTGCTGTTCCCCCAGAGATGCAAAATCCATGTGTTTAAAAAAGGTAAAGGGAATTTTGGGGGGACCAAACCATTTTAAGATACATGAAGAACCTCTTTCCTTTTCTCATGCTACACCCTGCCTCCCTCACTCGCTGCTGTCCCCAAGCCCCTCGCACACACAGCCCCCTCCAGCTAGCTTCGCTCACTGCCAACCATGGCCCTGTCTGCTCTGGAAAGTGGCAGGAAAAGCTGATAAGGCGCTGAGGACAGAATCTCTGGTCTTATCTCACCCTCGCACACGGTGCCGAGAGTGCATCCTTTTCCTGTCCTAGGACGAGAGACATAAACTGGCCATCTCCCGGCAGCAAGGACTTCAAACGGGGCCTGGGCCTGCCTCTACTTTCTAGAGGAGCCAGAAAGGAGAAAGTGGGTCATGGCGTTTTTGAAAGTTGTTTTAGTACTGGGAAAAATTTATGTCGTCTTGTAGATCAGCAAACATAACTTCATAATAAGACACTCATAAAGAAGAAATGAGAAAGCAGTGAGGGTGAGCTGAGGCCACCACACCCAAGGGTTGAAAGTCGCTGGGCTGTTTTGTTTGGTTAGTGCTTCACCAGAACATAGGTTTGGCCTGAAAGGATTAGATTTGGCTTTTTGTTTGTTGACAGATGAAGCAAGTGGTTTTAAGAGCTTTTGTGATAGTAAGAAATTGACATCCACATGGCCTAGTGCAGGAGGAGAGGAGGGAAACACTGGCTCATTTTTTCTTCTGTCCTTCTCTCTTGCCAGGAAAGCAGAAATAACATTCTTCCCCAGATTTTCCTTCTGTGACATCATGAAAACAGGAAGAAAGGGGATGTTTCTTTGGGTTGCAGTGTGGGGGAAGGGTTGGCACAGAAGGTGAAGCCTACTGCTTCCCCAGCCGTAGTCTGAAGAGAGCAGGAGGGCTACTGTGGTGACAGGTCTGGACAGCATTATCCCGTCCGCTGCTTCCCCTTCCTAGTGGTCTCTTCCTGACCTCACCAGGCAGAGCCGGAAGAGTGGGCAGCCTGAGGTCATCACCAGCCATTGTGAGCCTCAGGAGGACCCAGTTTGTAGCTTGAGGCTTTGCAGTATTGAGGAGCTCAGTCTTGATTCTTTGTTACCATTTTTGGAAGAAATTGGTTGGCTGGACAATTCTGACAGCCCATTGTTGACTCAAAGGTTAATGACAGTGTTAAGAATTATGTATATTATATAATGAATGTTAAAGACCAAATTTATTTATTTATTTATTTTTGAGATGGAGTCCTGCTGTGTTGCCCAGGCTGGAGGGTAGTGGTGTGACCTTGGCTCACTGCAATTCCTCCTCCTGGGTTCAAGCAGTTCTCCTGTCCCAGCCTCCTAAATAGCTGGGATTACAGGTGTGCACCACCATGCCTGGCTAATTTTTGTATTTTTGGTAGAGGCAGGGTTTTGCCATGTTGGCCAGGCTGCTCTTGAACTCCTGACCTCAGGTGATCCACCCGCCTCGGCCTCCCAAAGTGCTGGGATTACAGGTGTGAGCCAGCGCTTCCGGCCAAAGACCAGTTTTATCTTCGAAAGCTTTTGCTTTCTCCTTTTGCTGAGTGCTATAATGAATGCTAGAATGTTATTGGACCTTAAAAATGTAGCTGTTGATTTTCAAACTAGATTCCATAGAGTTCTAGGATCCCCAGGTGCCTTAATGAGGGGAGGGGAGGGACAGGAGCTTTAGGTTGCCCCCACCCCACCTGAGCCAAAGCTCCCTGATGTGACATACAACTTAGCCTTCTGTTTAAGAGTGTGTTTGAAGAAAGGCATGGAAAGAAACTATGTTGAAAAAAGTTACTGAAGAACCCTGTTTCCCTGTCTTGGAAATGATTGCGTTTGACTTGGCCTAGATCACGCATTCTGTCAGTTGTGCGTCCGATCTTCGACAGCCAGGTCAGTGCCACTGCTGTCTCAAATTGAGCACCGGTTTTCTGTCCTTTGGTAGTTGATATTTTATAGCAGTGCTACTCAAAGTATGTCCATAGGTAGGATAAAGACAGAAACTCAGAGTAAGCGCTTGGAAGGTTTTATAGTAATTTGACAATAATTTTTATAAATTAGGGCCTGGGTTTTAGATGTCTTTTTAAAATTTAATTTGTCTAGTAACTTTTTTAACTTTATAAAAATTTCACCCTGTAATGGATTGGAAATTCTTAAAGGCAAAAAAATAAATAAAAAAACAGACAAAACTCATCCGTTACCCCGATGGTTTAAGAAGCAGCATGCTGGAGGGCATTGAATTTCTGGTGATTGGGTCGGTTCGGGACTGCAAGTAATGCTTTGTTGCAAACAAGGCAGGTTTTGCTGCAAGAACCATTTTGGATTTTGAACATGCAGGCAGACAGCCTTTCTTATACTCTTTCACTTAAGCTTTCAGTATCTTTTTTGTTTATAAAATAAAAATTATTCTTTTGTAAAACTAAGAGAAGAGGTTATTATAGAATTATATATTTAATAGCAGTAATGATTTTTTTTATGAGTTCCTTGGAATTATAATCTCAGTGTAACTGGTTAGGGTTTCTCCTGAGTAGAATTGGCTTTGTAGTTGGTTTGTTGTTGTTTAGTTTTTGTCTATGTTAAAAATAAATTGTCCCAGTATATTCTCTTTTTTATTGTGATAAGAACAGTATCTGTTGTATTATTTTCTATCATTTACATTTTTTTTTTTTTTGAGACAGAGTCTCATTCTGTCACCAGGTGTCAGGCTGGAGTGCAGTGGCACAATCTCGGCTCACTGCAACCTCCTCCTCCTGGGTTCAAGCAATTCTCCTGCCTCAGCCTCCCGAGTAGCTGAGACTACAGGCGCATGCCACCATGCCCAGCTAATTTTTGTATTTTTAGTAGAGACGGGTTTCACCATATTGGCCAGGATGGTCTCGATCTCTTGGCCTCGTGATCTGCCCGCCTCGGCCTCCCAAAGTGCTGGGATAACAGGCCTGAGCCACTGCGCCCGGCCATCGTTTACTTTTTTTAACATGATTAAGTTCAGAATTTTGTGTATTCTTACTAATTTCAGTATC
>NW_016107440.1:4266844-4313205 GCF_001604975.1 Cebus imitator | reverse complement strand
AATGAGTTTGCCTTGCCAAATTTACTCATAAAAATATTTCTTAAGTATTTTTATTTGCTACACTGATTTCTGGTGAAAGAAAGAGTATGTGAAAATATTAGCCTTACGTAGTTTACATGAATTGAAAGAGGAGGCTTTTTTTGTTAGTCAACTGTATTCACCTAAGTTACTTTTCTTTTATAAACAGTCGTGATTACTTAATTATTCCATATAACCATGCATACCCTATTCTTAGTTTCAAAATAAAGATTTTATTCTATAAAAATATCTTATTCTTTTTAGAATAGATTTTAGATTTTCTAGAACCTTCAGTAACTGCAGTGCTTTCTATAGTAAGGAGCCTGTGTTTGAGTTGTCATGGTTCTTAAGCAATTTTCACCTCTTCTTGTGGAGTAAAGATGGAAGAGACAGAACCCTCTGGAAGCTTCTGCTCTGTTCTGTGAGAGGCCAGTGCGGGCTCTAAGCTGTTTATCAAAGCTGTTTGTCCTGCCTCCGGAGAGCAGTTGACCTAGAATTATAAAATGCAGTCAATTTGGATTATTTTTAGACATCATTCTCAGAAGTCGGGGCCTATGTCACATTGATCATCTCCAGCCCTGGAGGAGCCTCATTTATCTTCATGGCCAGTGTGTCGAGAAAGGCTGTCACACGAGTCACTGCGACTCTCCGAGCCTGAGGACCTTTCAGGGAGGCAAGAAGCCTGCTCCCCTGTCTCTTTCCCTCTTTTTCCGCAGAGGCTGGATGACTCTTGTCAGTGATCCTGATGTTGGTTACTTGAGAATCTGTTGCCATAGAGAACCATCCTTTTAAAACATGTTTATGTCGGCTTTTCCTAATAAGTGGCAATTAGAATAGCTGATTAGGCATATGAGGAAAAACAGAGAAAAAGACATAAAATTAACAGCTCTGTTAGCATTGGGCTTCATGTGAGGAATTTGGCATTCTTTGTATTTCTCAAAGTCCAGAGAAGGGCAAGCTGTTCTGTGCCTTCTAGTTCGCATTATCTTCTCTGATGTGCGGTGTGGCTGAGCTTGTGAATTCCAAGTGGAGTTCTGATGCCTGATTGTTAGAAAGGTATCTCTGCATACTTACTGGGTTGCTGAGGGTTCTCTTTTATGTCAGATGACTTTTTCACCAAACTTTTGTCTTCTATCTTTTGCTGCTGAAAAGCAGGCAGCAGTTAGCAGCCTCTCTGCTGTTTGCTGACACAGTTCAGGAAGGTAGGGATTCTGTCGCTGGCAGGAGATGGAGCTGGAGGACTTTGTCAAAGCCCAGTGTCTTCCAGTTCCAAACGTGCATATAAAGGTATATTGTGTGTGTGCCCTTAAAAAGCACCTACCACTTCCAAAAGTCAGCAGTACTGTATTCACAATCGCAGAGCAGATTTTATAATAAATTTATTCAGTGATTATTTACTTAGCACCTATTGTGTATAGATTTTTAATGAGAGAGAAAACAAATTTTCACAAGATTTTTTTACAGGAAATTCAAGACTTTAAGGACATTGGTATTTGAAGTTCATATAATGTTTACATGTCATAAAATAACCTTTTGTTTCCTTCTAACCATTTAGAAATGATTTTTAAAAAATCATTAAAAACTAGGCCTGTGGCCAAAGTTCACCAATCTCTGTTCTAGAGAGAACTGTCTGGAGCCTCTCCAGATTGGGCTTCTAATACATGCTACAGGTTCTTATACTTGTTTGCATGTGTGCACACACACACAGTTTCTGTATTTTCCAGTTGAGTTGCTGCATAGTTCTCATTCTGTTATTATATCTTTGCTTTTTTAACACCACTTCAAGTCACAGCTGTCTTCAGTCAGTGGGATTTTATGTTTGTTTTTGACTCTTGTGATACTTGATAATGCTAAAACCAATTGCATCTCCCAGGCAAATTCCCCGAAGCTGTTCCTTACCGAGACTTTGTTTGTTTAGCCTAATTCCAGATGTGAGTGATGGATGTCTTAAATGTACGAAATTTTACACTTGAAAAGCTTTTTGTGAGTGTAAAAATAGCTGTTCATCAGTAGAACACTAAATGTTTTCAGTTTCGTGGAAACCACAAAGGAAAAGCATGAAACCACAGAAGTACCATAGAGAGAAGAGCAGGGCTGCCCGCCATAGTGGCTCAGTGCAGGCTTTCCGACCAACTGCTGTGAATCGCTGCCTAGCTCAGCCTTCAGTGGCAAACCCATTTCGATGACTCCCTGGAATTAGCTTGCCCAGGTTGTGTTTTCAGCTAAGTTATAATGTAGGTGCACCTTCACAGCTTGCTACCAGAGGCTGCTAGTGACTTCCATCCCATGCTGTTCTTCTCCCGGTGAGCAGCTACCTTTGTATCTGATATGCCCGAGAACTCCCTTCTCTTCGGCACGAACAGTTCAGCCCCTGCTAGCATTGCTTGTGTTCAACTAATTCCGCAGAAAGAACGTGGCAGTTCCCATACCACATGGTACCTTGCTTTTTTCCAATTGACTTATCCCCTTGAAGGCGACTGTGGTAACGTGTGGAATGATAGGCAAGAAGGAGAAATGGATGGATCACTGGACTGAGTTCCTATTTATTGCTAGGGGCCAGGAAGGAACTGGCTGACAGCAGACAGCACTCAGATGTACCTTGCAGTACATCTTAGAGAAGCAGTTTGCATCAAGAGGAAGGTAAGATGGTACCTGATGAGAAGAGGGTGGTTTCATGTGGTTGGGAAGAATCTGCACTCAAAATGCTGATTCTCTTCTTACCCTCCCATGCCCCTTCTGCACATTAGACCTGCCTGATGGGCATACAAGTTCATGCTGACAAACACAAAGCATCTGTGGCCAGTGGGTGGTGGTGGGAGGTCTTCACAGCTTTGGTCCAGCTGGGTTTGGTGTCTTTGTGCTTTTTTTGAGCAGTTACCATACCTTGTTCCTCATTAGGGAGGTTGTGGATTGTGTGAATACAAATGAAACAGAAATGGTCCCTGTCCTCAAGAAACTTGTTCCCTTGGGAAGATGTATGTAAAGCAAATTATACGAATACAGAAAATAGAAGCCACAATTGCTCTTATGGGTAATGAACAAGAAAGGATGCTCACAGGGGGTCGGACTTGTGGAAGGAAGCAGTCTTGCACTTGATCTTCAAGAAAGGGATGCAGGTGATTGTGAACGGGGATGTGGAGGAGCACTGTAGGCCAGCATAGCAAGGGAGTGACTGGGTCAGTTCATCCTGCCCCTTCGGTTGGAGTTTAAAGTACACACACAGCTGACAGTGGGTCTTCACAATCCCTATGTCTTGACAAGTCGCACAGAGTCACTTCATACCTGAAGGCATACATGGAGACCTAATTTGTGTTTGTCAAAACTGCCCTGCTGGAAAGTTTGGAAAAGGTACAGAATGTTCTGTCAAACTACTCACTTGCCAAGCTTTCTTAACTTTTCACAGACTAACCAGCACAGGCTAATGACAGACAGGCTGTGGTGGCAGTGAGCATTTGTGCATCATGCGCTGTAGCCATCAGGGCTCACAACCCCAGTTGCTAAATCCATTACCATTGAGCTCTGCATGTCTACTTTGATAACAAAGTTCATTGAAGGATTACTGTTACGGCATGACCTCCATGTCTTAACGTAGAAATCAGAAAGCTTCCATCATCTTGTCGCTTAAGATCAGTAGTGATGCCGGGCGTGGTGGCTCATGCCTGTAATCCCAGCAGTTTGGGAGGCTGAGGTAGGCGTATCATCTGAGGTCAGGATTTTGAGACCAGCCTGACCAACATGGAGAAATCCTGTCTCTACTAAAAATACAAAATTAGCTGGGCATGGTGGTGCATGCCTGTAATCCCAGCTACTCGGGAGGCTGAGGCAGGAAAATCACTTGGAGGTTGAAATGAGCCAAGATCATGCCATTGTACTCCAGCCTGGGCAACAAGAGTGAAACTCCCGTCTCAAAAAGATTAAAAAAAANAAAAAAAAAAAAAAAAAAAAAAAAGATCAGTAGTGATGTATGAGCAAGGCTGGCGAGCTGAAAGGCTTGCCTTTGAAGCCCATCCCTGGACTGGCATGTTGATCGTCACTAGGGGATTTATGGTAAAGTACATCTGCTCCAGGGACCTCACTAGGATCTCTGTGCAAACTGTTTCATGTCCTTGCCCCAAAAGATTCTTCTGAGAAGAGTGGAGAACCCTCCGTATTTGGGCATTTTACTGGTAATCCATCTCAGTATACACGTTTGAATGATACAAGAGCAAGTCCTCCGTGAGCGCAGAGGAGCTGGCGCAGATACTTGTGGAGCTACAGAGTCTCCAGGTGAAGGATCCTGAAAGAAGAAGACAGACTCTAATTCTGTAGACATCTGAGGAAAGTTGATATGTGTGTGTCGCTTCAGGCATCTTTCAGGGACCCGAGAGGACTGTGGTGTATTGTAATTGATACCTGGCAGGGTCAGCTTGCCTTTGTCCCCACTGTTTGTTTTTTCCTCAGAGATAACTCAGAATTGCCAGAGATGGCCTTAAGATTCTCCAGCTCTAACCATGGCACACGGCGTATGCCCGTGAACCACCTGAATCTACCTTTTGCTGAGGAGGAAACTGAGGCAGAGAACCAGAGCAGCTACCTTTCCATATCGGAAGCGTCTGGGTGGAGGCTGTCCAGCAGCTGCCCAAGAGGGCTTCTTGCCTGGGTGGAAGGCCTGGACTTGGGTTTTCTCTCTGCTTTAAGACAGTCACACTTTTTCAAGTGAATGTACATGCTAGTTTGATAAATTATAAAACTCTTAATTCTGACTTAAGGCTTTTTTTATTTATATGAATTGCAAACCAAGATGATGTAGTGTTTTTCTCTTCTGAATGTACTATTTCTGTGGATATTTTTTCTGCATCAGTCAGCTTAGGTGAGTGTGGACCTTAGTCTCTGGATTATGCGGTCAACTGATACATATTTTCGTTTTTGGGGTGGCTTCTGAAGACAGAAGAAGATGACAAGGCAGTCCATGAGATGGGAGCTAGGAGTCGGGTCCTGAGGGAACAAGGGCTTTGCGCCCGGCAGCCTTGGGGCCGTCTCTCTCCTGCCATGTCCCAGCTGTGAGACCTTCTGCGGATTAAGTGCCGGGAGTCTCACTCTGCCTGTCATGTGGAGTGGACGCCTCTCCTCAGGTTGCTGCAAGAGTCAGCTGAGATGCCACATGATGTCAAGTGCCTGACACGCTGGTGATAGCTGCCTTCTGCAGGACCCCCAATCCTGATCACTTTGAGTGAAGCTTCCTTACATGATTGAACAGGGTGCCCGTGGGCCTGGCTTTAAACTCTTAGGGCTCTGTGAACTGGGGAACAGGTGCTCCGGAGTCATCTCTGTTCAAAGCCACAAGATACTTACTGATTGGGTAGAAATTAAAGCCCGCTTACCATTTGGGAAAGTCAGTCATCAAATGTTTTTGACATGTGCGATGCACTCATTAGCACTTAAGGAAGGGAGAGGACCATTAGGCTTACTGTGAACAGACCAGGCCAGTTCTGCTTATTTTATTACATTGGTGCAGTAATTGCGGTTTTTCCCATTGGTGGCAAAAACCTCCTTTAGTTGACAGCAGGCATTAGAGTTTCAAAAAGAGAGAGACATTTCCTGAAACCCTAAGCTTAAACCACATTTGGCAAGATGATGAGTTAACCATATTTCTTGGTAGTATTTTATATGCAACCAGAAGTTTTCAAGTTACTCGTAAATTCGTTTCATTAGTTTTTGGAGCTCCGTTAGCAAACAGAGACAGTCTCAACATTTGTGAAGCAGTCAGAGTTACGTTTAAATATCAGAATTTATTTCTTGAGGTTGTATTGTGTGTTTAATGGAAATGTGGGAAAATGCAAGTTACTGTCATTTCAAAATACTTAAAGTAACTTGTTTTTCTCAATACTTGTTTACTTTGATAGAGACCACTTTTATATCAATGCTTTGATATAAAAGCATTAGTTTTCTTGAAAAGATGTGTTTATTTTTATGTGATGCCATGGCCAAGAATGCAGAAGCAGGATTAGAATCTCTGCAGTGAAACTGACTTTCTGACTTTGGTATATGAAAGATGAGTCCTGGCCATTGCTCCTGCAGGAGTCAGATTTTCAACGAATTCTTCCTTTGAGTCCATCATGGTCTTTAAAATAGGCACGTTTCTGTGGTGTGGGAGGGGGGCTACCCCGCGTTAGGCAGTTCTCGCCAGCCTGTCGTTGTGTGGCCTGCACTTTGTTGCGAAGGAGCAGGACTCGGGTGCTGGCCCTCTCTGGCCTGTCTCCATGCCCTGCCAAGCCTGTGCAGTGGCCCATGCCCATTAAACTCCTTACATCCCAGGAGTTGGTTATAAGCATACTTATTTCTGGGGTTAGAAAGACCCAGTGAATTCAACAAGTGACTCAAAAATGGTCTGGTATTTCCTGGTAATAAAAAATATGGTTAATATCATTAATTGGTTCCTGTGATTAAAATCAGGAATTCACCTGGATTCTCATCAATAGATGAGAAAGGTAGAGTCACAGGGTTCGACTCAGATGTGGGTTCCAACCTCACAAATACGTTCCAAAAGAGTGGCCCACAGACTGCAGGCTCCTGTAGTGCTGTGAAACTGTCAGTGAGACCTCTGTTGCATAAACGGGCCAGCCACCATCACCTAGCCTGTCCCAGTGTGGCTGTGAGGGTGCCCTTCCCTGGGAGGCAGGATCATTCTTGTTCATAAGACTGGGCTTGGCTAGCACCAGGACGGCCTTGAGAAGATCTTTTTCAATATTTGAAGAACAAAAAGATCTCCTGGGGCAGATATTTTTTATTTTTCTCAAAATGACCTGATGGAATTTCGGCATAAATTGAATAGTAATAGGTAAAATGTAAACTTCTTCCCAAAACTCAGTTGACTTATTCCACATGTTCCGCCTGTTTTGAAATTCCAAAACCACATAATTTTTTTTTTAATGTACCCTTTGGTGAAAGCTCTCTGGGACACTTGCCGCTCAAGGCCCAGTTGTCCATTGATACCTGATAATACCGATTCTGCTGGAACTGCAAATGGGATGTTATCTTGGATCCCACTGAGCTGGCTTTTGAGGACCACTGTGAATTGGTGGTTTGTAATTCAGTTACCTGCACAAGCAGAACCTTGCCAGTCAAGTTGAAGATTAATAGTAGAATCCTGCTTTGGAGATTGCTTTATTCAGAAGCCCTTTCTCACCCTCCCAACTTGAAAGCGTGGAACACCGGACTCTTCTTGTGGGAGTAAATGAGTAGGAAAGAAGAAGCTGGGTGACAGAAAACCTGTGTAGCCTGGCTGTTTAATGGCTTGGTTATTTCCAGAGGCTGTGGGCAGAGTTGCTGCAGACATTGACTTGACTTCAAGCATCTTCCCATAGTCTTTGAGCGGAAGGCGCTTCCCACCTCACAGGCACGTCTCCTCGCCTTACTGCAGCCTCAAC
Organism: Cebus imitator; assembly: GCF_001604975.1. Taxonomy (NCBI): domain Eukaryota; kingdom Metazoa; phylum Chordata; class Mammalia; order Primates; family Cebidae; genus Cebus; species Cebus imitator. The sequence goes on along the minus strand of NW_016107440.1, from coordinate 4,305,781 downwards.
CCAAATGGTGATTCCAGCATTTCATTCTTGATCCCAGATTCTCCCCTTGGGAATTTCCTCTTGCTTCCCAAGCTTTAGAGCAAAATGTACTTTTAGATACATAACTTTTTTTCATGTTTTTTCTTATAGTAGATTATTACCTGACAATGCAGTATATTCATTTAAAATTAAAATGTAAGCCTCACCTAATCCCAGCTGTTATGTGTGAGTAACTCCTCACATTTAAAAACAGCACAGACACAGTCCTGAGTGTCTAGTTTTTGTTGGGGAAAGATGGGGCATTTCCCTGCTCCCCATCCCCAGAGAGGGAAAGAAGCCCCCAGGCTGGCCCGTGCCTCTGCAGGGAGGCTGAGACACACGCAGCCGCTCTCCGCACTCCCTTTGGGAGCAGCTGCCAAAGCGGCCACGCCCTGCCTTTCGGGGAGAAAGGGCGCCCCCGGAAAGCCAGGGTCTAGGGTGGAATGCGGCTCCTGTCCTCATGAACGGTTAACCTATCCAGGGGGCATCTGAGTTTCTAGATTGGCACACAGAGGCCGGCGTAATCCATAGTGAAGCTGACATCCTTGTCTAACACAATCGCCAAACTCTGGAACGCCAGTGTCTCTGTTTTCATGGGAGACTCTGGGAGCTTAGTCACCACAACACTTGTTTCTAGGGAGATGTTCACTCAGAATTCCGTGGAGGCGGCTTGCCAGCTCCCTTCTGACATTAGCTTCTGCCTGTCACCCCACCTAGTACTCAGCCGGAGTGTGTGGCTGGCCCCCTTGCTGCAGGCCTGCAGTTCAGGCCGGCCAGAAGGGAGAGGCCGAAGGGAGCCTGGCACGCAGTCCTGTCTCCTACGTGCTGGGTATGAGTGCCTCCCGGGTGCGGCGAGGGATGAACAGTTGATGCTGACCTGCCTTTTAACTCCTCTCCCCACCGTAGGGCGATGCCAGTTCCTCCACACCAGACGAGAACGAAAGCACGACAACCAGTGCCTTCACCATCCAGGAGTACTTTGCCCAGCGGATGGCAGCACTGAAGAACAAGCCCCAGGTCCCAGATCCAGGGCCTGACCTTTCCGAGACTCAGGTGGATAGAAAAAAGAAGAAGAAAAGAAACAAAGAGGCAGCAGGTAAGGATGGGAAGAGTTCCCCGAAGCTTAAGGCCAAGAGGCATACGGAGGAAAATCTCACGAGGGACGGGGCCCAGGAGCAGGGGGCCAAGAAGAAGAGTGCGGGGAAGCAGCTCAGAGGCCCCTGCTGGGACCAGGGCTCCGAGACCTCTGCTCAGGATGCTGGGGACTGTGAGCAGCCACCTGAGGGCCTAGACTTCACCCTGAAGCCCAAAAAGAGGAGAGGGAAGAAAAAGCTGCAAAAGCCGGTAGAGATAGCGGAGGATGCTACGCCAGAAGACACGCCAGTGAAAAAGAAGAAGAAGAAGAAAGATTTCAAATGAATCTCCCCAGCCGGGGCCTCCGACCACTCAGCTGTCAGGGCGCTGCCAGGGGAGACACTCTGGCCCGAAGTCAGAGCAGAGTTCACCCCAGAGAGCCTGGGCGCATCTTGTGACATGCCCATGGGCTGCCAAGTCCTGCCCTCTCGCCACATTTCCCCCAAGTTAGGTTCCCAGGAGGACTTTTTTAATGTTCTAAATCATGGCTTTCAGAAACAAATAAATTTTTTTATAAACTCTGAGCCCTTCAGCAAGAGTGTTTAATTATATTCATATGAATACATGCATTCATGTAAGTGCACACATGTGTGCACATGCGCTTGTGTGTGTGTGCACACATGTGTGTGTGTGTCACTGTCTCTGTTTGCTCTTGGTTCCCTTCAATAACCATGAATGGTGCTTTCTTCTGAAAGACTCAGTCTAATTAAAGGATTAAGAGGCAATAGCTTGGATTCAGATTGTTCTTTTTGTTCTGTAGCCAACCAACATTTTTGCCAAGTAGAAATTATATGATTACATTCCCAAATCAGAGAGGTGTAGTGGTTTTGATGGCAAACGTTGTAACGCCCTCCACTAAGCAGCGGAGCCTTCTGAGGTCTCCCCCGCCACTGCAAAGCTTCAGCAGTGAACAGGCTCGGGGCCAGTGTCATCTCTTGGCTCTCATAGGAGGACTCTTGCCATTCCTCCGCGGAGAATGGGTGTTCTCATATGTTTCCCTTTGGGGGTCCCTCAGGAAAAATCACCTGTACTGATTTATCTGTCACATGGTTGTAAATAGTTACTTCTTTGTCATGATCAGGAGGTCCTGAGAAGGCTTAAGAAACTGAGAGGCTAAGGCCATGAAACTAAAGTCAGCCTCCAGATTGGGACTGTCTTATGAAAGTCCTTAGAGCAAAAGACACCTTTCAGCCCACTCCCAGCAGTGGCGTCTCAGCACCATGTTTGTGCCGCCCTCGTCTGCCACGCCCTGGCCGTCCCCCTGTGTGCCAGCTGAACTCTGCCTGTGGGTTCACTCAGATGCCTGCAGACCCTTCACACTGTCCCTGGGACACATGAGAAGGAAACGCTCAGCTGAGGTTCTGGAGTCCAGCCCGGCACCTTCCCAGCCCTGTGTCCGCTGTTCCGCCCTCTGCGCCGCCTTCATCTCCTGCTTTTCCTTTTCATCCACGTAGGCGTTCTTTCTCTCTTTCTCAGACTCCTCTCCTAGGTCCCAGTTTCCCTGCACCCCCTTTCCCCACGCCACATGTCCCCAGCCTGCCATAGGGGCCTTTAGGATGCCTGGCCCTGCTTCAGGCAAATGTGGCCGGAGAGCCCAGGAGGTGTGTCGTGCTCCATTTGATATAGAGATTGTGGCTAGTGACGGGAGCTCAAACTCGCCCCCCAATTCTGTGATCTTTTGCCCTTGATTTTAACTCTCAAGGTCACACATTAGGTAGGAAGCATGGTCCCGACATTCTTGAAATGTACAGAAAATAACGTGAAGGACATTCGGCTTTAGTCTCCAAGGGTACTGCGCAGTGCTGTTTGTTTAAAAAGACACACACACACAGAGAGAGAAAAGATTCTTATGAATATAGAGCCTGAGGACTCATCTCTGAGTTTTCACGTCCCCCAGAGTTTAGAATCCCAGGCTAATAAAGCCTCAGAGGTTTCTGAAGTCTCTTTCTCTACAGAGGGCACATGCCCAAGTTCTCCCTGCCTGTCCCATCTTGCCTGTGAAGCCAGAGATCCAGAGAGAAGTGGGAATGCATGAGACCTAAGGGGAGCTAACTTTCAAAAATAAATATATGCTGGTTGGATTTTTTTGGCGGGGGGGGGGGGGGGTGGTCTTTTGCTTTCACTTCCTTTACCAGTAAAAATTAGAGCCCAGAGAATATACCCAATTGTGTGCAGGCGTATTTAGGAGGCAGGTGAGATGCATTTAGGTCAGACATGGGTGCAGGGGCTGGATGGGAAGACCAGAGGAGGGAGGTGGGGATCGGAGCTGCTGGTTCCTGGAGTTAGGAATTCCAAGGCAGCCAAACTATAACACTTCATGTGCAACTGTTGGTTTTTTGGGGGTTTTTTTGTTTTTGTTTTTTTCCAGAGATAGGGTCTCTTTCTGTTGCCCAGGCTGGAGTGCAGGGGCCTGATCAAAGCTCACTGCCTCCTTGAACTCCTGGGCTCAAGCAATCCTCCTGCCTCTGCCTCCGCCTCCGGAGTAGCTGGGACTGCAGGCATGTGCCACCATACCTGGTTAATGTTCTTAGTTTTTCTAGAGACGTGATCTTGCTGTGTTGCCCAGGCTGGACTTGAACTTCTGGCCTTCAGTGATCCTTTTTTTGGCTTCCCAAAACGCTGGGATTACAAATATGAGCCACTACACTTGGCCAACATGCAACTTTTATTGAGATAATGTAGAATGTGATGATGATTGTTTTCAAGTACTGGAGAGTCCTCCTGAATGATTTTTTTTTTTTTTGCAAACTCTGCCCCCTGGATTCAAGCGATTCTCCTGTGTCAGCCTCCCAAGTAGCTGGGATTACTGGCACGCACCACCACACCCAGCTAATTTTTATATTGTTAGTAGAGATAGGGTTTCCCTATGTTGCCCAGGCTGGTCGCAAACTCCTGAGCTCAAAGTGATCTGCCTACCTCAGCCTCCCAAAGTGCTGGGATTATAGGTGTGAGCCACTGCTCCTGGCCGCTCCTGAAGGATTTTAATAATTGAGCAGGCAGCCTGAGAATGAGTCATATGCTCAGCAAAGAGCAGATTTGATCCCAAGGCGACGGAGACTCTATTTTATCTAGATACTCTCAGCTTTCAATTTTTCCTTTTTCCATGCCTGTCTTTCAGTCCACTTAGTTTTCTGGATCTAAATGGAAATTAGAACAGCAAACTATTTTGTGCTTGGTACTTTAAAAATGGGTAGCCTATGAATCCTGTTTTTGCCTTGAATTATTTCACCCGGTAAAAATCCATCAGTTTTAGTCTCCAGTGTTTTCCTTGGGTCTTTCAGTTTAAAGAGGAAAAGTAGGCTCCCAAGAAAATGCTTGTCCACTGAAAAGGTTCTGTGTTGTCCTGCAGCAGCCTTCTCTCCTTTTCTGTTATTTTTAATGGGTTATTTTTATTGTGTGAGGTCTTGGATGCCTGGCCTTATTCCAAACACTTTAAATAAGTCAACTCATTTAGTCCTCAAACAACGCAGGAGGTAACCATTATCATCCACTTTTACAGAAGGGCCTCTCAGCCTTTTATTATTATTTTATATTTGAGAGAGAGTCGCTGTCCCCCAGGCTGGAGTGAAGTGGCTTGATCTCAGCTCACTGCAACCTCCACCTCCCTGGTTCAAGCGATTCTCCCGCCTCAGCCTCCCAAGTATCTGGAACTACAGGTGCTTACCACCATGCCCGGCTAATTTTTGTATTTTTAGTAGAGACAGGGTTTCACCATGTTGGCCAAGCTCGTCTCGAACTCCTGACCTCAGGTGATCCGCCCACCTCGGCTTCCCAAAGTGCTGGGATTGCAGGCGTGAGCCACCGCGCCTGGCTGCCAGCCTTTTTACAACTAGACTGATGCTGCTCCCAGAGGCCAGGTGATGCCCTAGCCTCTACCATAGTCACAAACCCGCCCCTTTTCCTCCATCCTTGCCACAGCCAGTTCCACCTGCACGGTTCCCTATCACAGATATCCTTCACGGGTCCTTGTAACTCTTAACTGGGAATGGACTTGAAAGGAGCAGGCAAACTGCAAAGAGTTTCACAATTAATTCGAGTTGGTATGATTTGGGCGAGCCATAGAAAATACTTTCAGGTATGCCGCACATGAGACATTCTCAGTGGATTTTCTTTTCCAACTTGGTTAAGAGGTGGATGGGAAATTGGGTGAGTCAGCTTCTTAAAACCTGTTTGCAAGTCTGTGAAAAAGAATGTTTTCAATCTGTAGAAATTACTGATGCTTTTGAGAGATGAGATCCCAATGAGCCTCTCTTTCCTAGCACAGGCCAGCCTTCTGCCTCCCTCCTCCTCCACCTGTTCACTCACTGGCAGGCACATGCTGAGACCTGTTTGTTGAACCTGTTTATTGAGAAGCAACAGCATCAGAGAAGGCTGTCGCCACAGTCTGTCCGGGTGATCTCAGCCCTTGGATCGGCAGGCAGCAGCTGTACTTAGATTGGAGTAAGAACCTCCTTGCCGCCGCCCTGTTTATCTCGCCACTGCGTTTCGGAGCCTGTTGTGCCGGCGGGCAGGGCAGGAGGTCAGACCGGGTGCTCAATGTGTGATTTTACAGTGCTTGATTATTAATGAGCAAATTAGTACTGTGTCCTAGTAAAGTCGATGACTAAATGCCTTGCATAAAAGTGCCCAGTCTATTTAGGAAATAGTGAATATACTGAAATGACATATACAAAGCCTTCATGGAACCAGTAAGAGGGAGGAATAGCCAAAGAAAGACGGCAGGTAAAGAAGAGCCCGTGGGGCCAGGCCTCGCCTGGTGTGAATGGGTGGGTAGGGGCGGGTGGGTAGGGGCTGGTGCGGGCTTCGAGAGGTGCACTTCCTCCCACCTCTGCTGACCTGTCGTGCAGGCGTTAGCAGTGAACCTCTAAGGAAAGCGGCAGTGAAGTCTTTAGCTGGGGGGAGAATTGCGTAATCAGTTATAGCTGAAATTTTCTGTTTGTATTTTCTATGTTGAGTTTCCTTAGAAAAAGGTGCGTGGGTGCTGTTATTTCTTCTGAAAACATTTATTGAACACTGACTTTGGGCTCCAGGCCAGTTGACAGCGGAGTGGCTGACTCATTACAGAGCCTACCCACATGCGAGCTCTACCAATTTGTGTCGCTTAGAATGGACTGCCGTGGCCTCTATTAATCCCAATACATTTATGCCCAGGACACAGTCTCTTCCGCCGTGGCTCACAGGTGTCCTGTCTCCTTCGGCATTCGTGCATGAACTCTGAGAAGTTCTTCGCCAGCTCATTTGACTTGAACCTGAGGAGGACCCATCTACACTTAACATTTCTAACTGATAAATTCACAGAATTGTAGTATGTGCTTTCTTCCACATAGAACGCATTAGAAATGTGTTTTGCTTAAGTGGACAGCTCTTCACAGGTCAGTCTGAAGATAAAGCCCAGCTTTCTCCCGCCCCTCCTGTCACCAGAGGATCTACTGAGTGTGCAGATGGGGTGGACAGGGAATGGGAGAGGAGAGGTGGCCTCCAGGTAGCCCTCCTCCACCCACTAACTGGGAACGCCCCTCCAACCTGGATGGGACAAAAGCAGGTATCAGTAAACGTTTGTTACATGGAAAACTGCTGAAGGTGAACTCCAACTCCAGCCTTCCAACCTTGGAGAGTCAAGGTCATGAGCCATCCAGAGTGACCCCAGCGCCTTGACAGAAGGAAGCACCCTGGTCTCCGTCACCTCTGTGAGGTGCATGGCTGCCTCTCAGACCATTGAGTCTCCTTCTCCAACTGTCTCAACTCCGTGCAGCTCCTAAGTCTCCGCCTTTTCTAAATATTCCTTAGTCGTCGTCCTGCGGTCAGCTGAGCGTGGGAAGATGGGAAGCCCCTGGGTGTTTCTGAGCTGTGAGTTCTGTCCTCTCACTGTCCGTTTTCTGTGTAAATCTGCACGGCCGGCGTTTCTGCTGCTTTCCATGTGATTCCTAGGTGGGCATCTCTGTCCCCACTAGTCTCAGGCTTTCGTCCTGCATCTCCAGCTGGCTGTCCAGAGGGCTTATCAGATTCAGTGGGTCTGAGAGGAACCCATCCTCCCCAGGTGGCCTCTTCCCCCCAACCCCCCGTGATTATTATGGGAACCCCATACTGCCATTCATTCTCACCCCAACATCAAGTGGCCTTATCAGCAGTCCAACCTAATCAGTTGTCTATCTGCACCGTACACTATGGAGGTCCTCACCCTCAGGGAGCTCCCAGCTCAACACCCCTCCATCTGACCCCTGCCTGGACAGTGCTGTCCATTGTTCCCTCCTCCGTAATGCTGCTCCCCGGACCTGCATCTTCCATTGTTCCCTTCGTAATGCTGCTCCCCGACCTGCGCCCGCCCCACCTCCTCCCGCCTTCCTGCCTGCAGTCCCTCCCCTGGTGCATATCCATGGCTCCACCTACCGGCTTCAAGGCCCGCCCCTTGCCATCCACTTCTCCAGCCTGTCCTGACCCAGCCCCCAGAAGCAGTCTCTCCCTTTTCTGAATGTTCATAGTGCTCTCTGCGCTCATCAAAGTCTACTTGTGTTTTGAGGTATGTCACTTTCCCCATTCAACCCTGGGACCTCCGAAGGCAGCCCTCGTCTTTGTATTCCTGTAGCACCAGGACAGTGCCAGGCACAAGAAAGGCACGGCTCGCTCGCTCTAGCTCTCTCTCTCTCTTCTCTACTTTCTCTCTCTCCTCTTTTGAAAATAGAGACAGAGTCTTGCTCTGTCACCTAGGATGGAATGCAGTGGCACAATGAAATGAAAGCTCACTGCAGCCTTGACCTCCTGGGCTGAGGTGATCCTCCTCCTGAGTAGCTGGGACTGCAGGCCCACATCACCATGCTGAGGTAACAGGATTCTTAAATGAATGCAAATGAACAGACCACACTCAGGCAAGAACCTGTGTTCTGAAGTCCTCAGGTATATCCCAGGACAAAGATGTCTTACCAGGGATGCTCTCCTGTGGCTACACACCACCCCTCGCCACTGGGGGTTCCCTCGACTCCCAGCACTGCATTCAGTAGATGAGACCTCTTCACCCACCTTGCTTGAAAGCTTGATGCCGAATTCCTCTGCACGTCTCCCTAGGTCTTCCATATAACTGTCCCTGCCAGTGGGATCTCAGCTGAGTCATTCCCAGGGCCTTGTTTTCAAGTCTTCCTTGCTCAAAGGGTGGCTATAGAGTTAAATGAAAAGTGGCTCACCAAAATACCTGACAGCAGGCGTGCAATGCATTTTTCTTCTCTCCCTCTGCACATACAAGAGGAGAAAATGGAAAGGAAGTGCTGTGGAGGATGTTTAGGTCAAGGAAACTATGATCCTAGAATGCTGGGCACATGTCGTTACATGTCCATTCGAACCCATAGAATTTGCATGTGAACCCTAACATAACTGTGGCCGTGGGGGATGATAATCTGGCAGTGTAGCTTGATCCCTTGTCACAAATGTACCACTCTGGTGGCAGGTATCGAAAGTGGAAGAGGCTGTTCCTGGGTGTAGGAGAGGTGGTATGTGGGAATTCTCTGTACCTTTTAATTTTGCTGTGAACCTAAAATGGCTCTAAGAAAAGTCAGTGATGGACGCATTGGCTCACATCTGTAATCCCAGCTGTATTAATCCATTTTCACACTGCTGATAAAGACATACCCGAGACTGGGCATTTACAAGAGAAATTTGATTGGACTAGCTCCACGTGACTGGGGAGGCCTCACAATCATGGTGGAAGGCAAGGAGGGGCAAGTCCTATCTTACATGGATGGCAGCAGGCAAAAAGAGCCAGAGCTTGTGTAGGGGGAACTCCCCTTTTTAAAACCATCAGATCTTGTGAGACCCTTTCACCATCACAAGAACAGCACAAGAAAGATCTGCCCCATGATTCAGTCACCTCCCACCAGGTCCCTCCCACAACACGTGGGAATTGTGAGAGTTACAAGTTGAGATATGGGTGGGGACACAGAACCAAACCGTATCAGCAGCACTTTGGGAGGCCAGAGCAGGAGGATAGCTTGAGGCCAGGAGTTCAAGAGTGGCCTGGGCAATAAAGTGTGACCTCCAGCCTGGGCAACGTGGTGAGACCCCCATCTCTTGCAAAAAATAAAAATTAGCTAGGCGTGGTGGTATGTGCCCGTGGTCCCAGCTACTTGGAAAGCTGACGTGGGAGGATCACTTGAACCCAGGAGGTTGAGACTGCAGTGAGCCATGTTCGCACCATTGCACTCCAGCCTGGGTGACAGAGCAAGACCTTGCCTCAGGGAAGGAAAAAAAAAAAAAAAAGGAAGTCTTTTTCAAAAAAGCTAAGTGCTCCTCACATGATGCTAGGGAACCCAGTCCTGGTCAGGAGGGCAGCTCCCATCGTCTCCGATAAGGGACTGGTACCAGCAGGCCCCGCCCTCTGCAGAGCCATCCCCAGGCTCCTAAGCCAATTTTTATCTGCTCCTGTGACTGTCATCCGGGACCAACAAGCTCCAGGATATGCCACAGGAAGGCGTGGCCAGGTCATCCTGGAGACAGCAGAGGCCCAGGGAGGTTTGGGGCTTGCCACTGGAGGTGGTAACCTGTGCAGGCCCTGGGGCAGGACTGAGGCGTGGGCACTGTGACTCAGACTGCTCAGGTGACAGGCTTCAGATCCTGCCTTTGCCCAGGACTCCTAGGCAGCCCCAACAGAGCAGGTGATTGCAGTTTAGCCTGGAGGGATTACAAAATCCTGCTGTGATGGGCAAGGCCCTTGCCATCTGATGTTAACTGAGCTGGAAGAGGGACACTGAGTGTATTCGGGACACAAGGGCCAGTAGGTCCTCCAAATCAGGAGACCCTTCCCAGTGTTCATCCCTGCAACAAGCAGCCCTGCTCACCACAGCCCTGTAAGAGCCGCATTCTTATGCTCCTCATTTTGTAAGTGGAGAAACAGATTCAAGAGTTGATAAGTACCTTAGCCAGGCTCGCCAGTTCATAAAGGGGCGGCAGAAGGGTGTAACGTCCATCACACCAGGCCACCTCCCCCAGGACGATCCACCTTTTCATCCTAAAGACGTGATGGAGACTGTGTTTGATTTTTGTTTTTAATAATTGAATTTCTTCTCTGTGTGATTTAGTCCATTTTGGCATGTAACGTACCTTTGTACCAACTGCAGTGTAATTCAGAGTTAAAGGGGAGATAAACACAGGCTGCAGTAAAGCACCATCAGATGTGTTCATTCAGCCATTCATTCCACAAGCTTCAAGTGGTGAAGGCTCTGTGCCAGGGGCTGCGAATACAGGTGTGAAAAGACATGGTCCCAGCCCTCAAGAGCTCACCATTTGGCTAACTGGGTCACTGAAGTTGGAAAAACAAAGCCATGTGCCTCCTTTGGATATTCACAATTTTATGTATCCAAATTCAAAAGGAAGAAGGAATGCTAATCTGGTGTCCAAGGGCAGCAAAACCCATGTGTGTGGATGCACCCGCACGAAAGCTCAGAGTTAGAGGAAGCTTGTGCCTGAGTACATTTTGCTCTTCATGCTGAAGTTCAGGAATGATGACCTTGAACCCCTTTCCTGGGATTTGGCTTTCGTGTTTTGAGTTTTGTTCCATGGACCTTGGATTTTAGGACTGGAAGGAAGCTTAGAAATTTCACCAAACAGGTGCAAAACAAGGCAATGATTTGATGCAGAACAACCTCAGAGGGAAGAAAAGGGATGGATGGCATCTTATGACCTCTCCCTGGGCTGGGGTCTTCTTCTGGCTGGCTCTTGAGGCATGCCAGGCAGCAAAGACCGCTGGCAAATAGCCAGGCCAGGATTGGAGCCCACATCTGCCTGACTCTAAAGTGCCCACTCTTTCTTCTGTGTTACAAGAGCCTCCCAGCTATTCCCTAGGATCATTATGTGAACACGTTTGAGGAGAAGAGCACAACGATTTAATCATTCAGGACTTAGTTCAGCAGCCACCTGCTTCCCTGACACCCTGGTCTGGGCTGGATGTCTCTCTTCTGCACTTGTGGAGTGCTGGGTGCATGCTTATCACAGGAGCAGCTTTCCCCGCTCTGTATCCAAACACCTGCTGCTGTCTGTCCCCTAACTCATGTTTAAGAAATACTTTTAATAAATAAAAAATAAATGTAATAAATGATGAAATGAATAAGTGAATAAATGAAATTATTTTCTCTTATTCTCTATTTTTGGGCATGGGGCCTTTCAGGGTGGTAAGTGGGCACCTGCAGCCCAAAGAAATCTGTCTACTGCTCAAGATTGCATTTATAAAATCAGATTTATTAAAGTATAGTTTACAAACAATAAAATCCACTATTAAGTGTGCAATTTGATCACTTTTGAGAAGCATATGCAGGTGTGTAACGACCACAACTACTGCGATATAGAACATTTCTATCCACCAGTCCATTTCCTCAAGCCCCTTTAAAGTCAGTCCTCTCTCCCCCATGCCCTTGCCTCCTGCAAACACTGATCTGCTCTTTCCCGTTATAACTTTATTGTTTCAGAATCTCATGTACATACAATCACTCCCACTTAGCATAATGCTTTTGAGATTTAACAATGTCCATAGTTTTTATTGCTAACTAGATTCCATTGTATGGATAGATGACAGTTTATCTATTTACCAGTTGATGAACTTCTAGATTTTTTTGCAGTTTTGGACTCTTGTGCATAAAACCTCTATGAACATTGAGATACAAGTCCTTCTTTGGGCATATACTTTTATTTTCCCTGGAAAATGCATAGGAATGGACAGGTTGGGTCATATGATAAATGTTTGTTTAATTTAGAAACTGTCAGTTTTCTAAAAGGTACCACATTCCATCCCTGCAAGAAGTTCATGAAAGTTCTGTGTGCTCTGCAACCTCTCCAGCACTTGATATTCTCAATCTTTCAAGTTTTAGTCATTCTAAAGTATAGCAGTATCTCATTTTCATTTTAGTTTGTATTTTCTTCTGATTGCTAATAATGCTGAACACCTTTTAATATGCTTGTTGGCTGTTCTTATATATTCTTTTGTAAAGTGTCCAAATCTTTTGCCCACATTTTCATTGCATTTTTCTCTTATTATTGAGTTTTAAGATGATTGTCTACATAGAAACCTGTAGAAATCTACCTAAACCACCTCCTTGAACTAATAATGGATTTAGCATGCTTACAAAGTACAAGAAGAACACATAGTTTTTTATACTTTAATGAACTATTGAAAATTAAAAGCACAATACTTGCCAGGCAAGGTAGCTCACTCCTGTAATCCCAGCACTTTGGGAGGCCAAGGCAAAGGATCACTTTGAGGCCATGAGTGTGAGACCAGCCTGAGCAACATAGCAACATGCCATCTCTACAAAAAAAGTTTTTAAAATAGCCAGGCAAGGTGGTGTGCACCTGTCATCCTAGCTGCTCAGGAAGCTGCAGCAGGAGCATCACTCGAGCCCAGGAGTCTAAGGTTACAGTGAGCTCATTGGACCACTGCACTCCAACATGGACAACAGAATGAGACCCTGTCTCAAACAACAACAACCACCACCACAAAAAGGCACAATACCATGTACAATCACTTTTTAAAAGATTAAAATACTGAGGACATCAATAAAATGGCAGACCAGGAAGCTCCAGGCCCTCATTCTCCCATAAAACATCAAATAAACAACTACAGACGGACTAAAATTACTTTATAGGAGCTCTAGAAACCAACCAAAGATCTATAGCAACCAAGTGAATACCAGTCAGAAGAAAGCCACATTCAGAATGGTAGGAAATTTCGTGGTGTTTTTCCTTGCTCATGCCTCACCCATGAAGGAGAAGGCCAGAGAAGAGGCCCAGTTTTTGACTCTCTCCCTTCGGCCAGAAGAACAGAGTGGAAATTGCTTGTATCATTCTCACCTATCTGCAGGATGTCCAAGAAACTAGTATCTGGCTCAGATGGAAGGGTAGCATAGTTTAGCGCTTAGGCTGTAAGCCTCAAATGGAAGTGGTGGGCACCATGATGTGTGGAAACTGTAGGGGGGCCGTAGATCTGAGGACAACTGGGAGCAAGAGATCATGGGCAGAGGAATACAGTAGAACATCTAAGGCTCTGAGAAGAAGCTGAAGTGGGACGCTTTGGAAAATTAAGTCACTTGAAAGCAGCCAGAAGAAATGGGGAAATACACACATATAGGCCCAGATAGGATGCATGCCAAGAAGACCTGAGCAGCCCATAAGCCTTTCTTTACCCTGGGCCGATCTCCAGGTTCAGGGGCTTGATAATAAATAACTCCAGTCTTCAAAAATTGTAAGAGGTGTTCTTCAAACGTCCATTTTTTTTTTTTCAACTAAAGATTACAGGGCATACAGAGGAAAAGGGAAACATGTTTCTTTTCAAAGGAACAAAATAAACCTCCAGAAATAGTCATTGAAGAAACACACAGAGAGCACTTACTGGAAAAAGGCTTTAAATGACCATCTTAAATGTGCTGAAAGAGTTAAACCATGGGCAAAAAAAAACTAAAGAAAATCAGAAAAACTATACATATTATAAACAAAGTTAGAATATAAACAGGGAGATAAAAATTATATATTAAATTAAAGTTCCGGAGCTGAAAAATACTTAAGGGAATTTAAAAACTCACCAGAGAGGCTTAACTGTAGCCTAGAAAAGAGGGGAAAAAAGCAAACATTGAATTTAAACACTAGTCATTTGAAATGGTCAAGTCTGAGAACAGAAAGGAAGAAAAAGATGACAAAAAATCAAAGTGAGCCTTAGAGACTTGTGGGGCCTAAACAAGTAGACCAATATAAACATTATAGGAATTCAAAATGAAGAAGAGAGAAGGGGGTAGATAGATTATTTGAAGAAATACAGGCCAAAAACGTGTCAACTTTAAGGTAATAAATGGAGATACAAATCCAAGACGGTCAAAGATTTTCAAGTAGGATAAACCCACAGAGACTCACACCAAGATACATTACAATCAAACTGCAAAAAGTCAACAAAATTTGATAGCAGCAAGAGAACAATAACTTACAATGTACAAGGGATGCCCAATAAGACTACCTGTGGATTTCTTAGCAAAAAACCTTACAGGCCAAAAGGTGGTGGGATTACATATTTTAAGTTATGACATGGTGGGGAAACTTATCAACTAAGAATTTAATCTCTGGCAAAACCATCCTTCAGAAATCAGTGAAATTAAGATATTTCCTAATAAACAAAAACTGAGGGAGTTTATTACCATTAGACCTGCCCTACAATAAACACTAAAGGGAGTACTACAAGTTGAAATGTAAGGATGCTAGACAGTAACTTGAAGCCATATGAAATATAAAGTTCCCTGACAAAGGTAATACATGGAAAAATATATAAAGCAGTTTAAATTATTTTAACTTTACTTTTTATTTTCTACAGGATTTATAAGGCAAATTTATTAAAATAAATACAAATCTATAAATATGGCTGTAGACCAGACACAGTGGCTCACACCTGTAATCCCAACACTTTGGGAGGTCTAGCCAGGTGGATCACCTGAGGTCAGGACTTCAAGACCAGCCTGACCTATATAGTGAAACCCCATCTCTACTAAAAACACAAAAATTAGCTGGGTGTGGTGGTGTGTGCCTGCAGTCCCAGCTACTTGGAGGCTGAGACAGGAGAATTGCTTGAACCTGGGAGGTACAAGTTGCAGTTGGCAAAGATGGAGCCACTACACTCCAGCCTGGATGACAGAATGAGACTCCATCTCAGAAAAAAAAAAAAAGATATAAAGTATATACGGATGTAAGCTGTGACACCAATAACACAAAGAGGGGAGTGGAGGGAGGACCTGTAAAGGAGTAGAGTTTTTAGTGTTACCAAAGTCAAGTTGGTATCAATTTAAGGTGCCATAACTTTAAGATGTTACATTTAATGTCCACAATAACCACAAAGAAAATATCTAAGCTACGTACAGTGGTTCATTCTTATAATGCCAACACTTAGGAAGGCCGAGGCAGGAGGATTGCTTGAGCCCAGGAAGTCAAGGCTGCAGTGGGACATGACCACCACTGCACTGTAGTCTGGGCAAAATACATAAAGGAAAATGAGAAGGAAATCAGTACATGTCACTACAAAAAGTCAACTAAACACAAAGTAAAGTAGTAATGGAAAAAGTGAGGAGAAAAAAGCTGTAAGACATACAAAAACAAATAACAAAATGGCAAAAGTAGTGCTTTCCTATCAGAAATTGCTTTAAATATAAATGGATTAAATTCTCCAATCAAAAGACATAGAATGGGGGAATGGATTTTTTTAAAAATGTAATCCAACTATATGCTGTCCTCAAGAGGCACACTAAATTTAGATCTCAAGACAGAGATTGAAAGTAAAAGGATGGAAAAAGATATTCCATGCAAATAACCAAAAGAGGAGAGAAATTCGCTATAATTTCAAATACAACAGACCTTAAGTCAAAACACTGTTACATAAGACAAAGAAGGACATTAAATAATAAAAGGGTCAGTTCGCTAAGAAGATAACAAGAACATAAAAAGTTAAATTATATTTTTAGAAACAAGAATATAAAAAGTTAAATTGTGTTTTTAGATTATGTACACAAACATTAGAACTCCAAATATATGTGAAGCAAACATTGACAGAACTGAAGGGAGAAATAGCCCTACAATAATAGTAGGAGAATTCATTACCCACTTTCAATAATGTATAGAATAACCAGACAGAAGATCAATAAGGAAACAGATGACTTGAACAACAGTATAGACCAATTAGATATGAAAGACATATACAGATCACTCCATCCAACAACAGCAGGAGATTCTCCTCAAGTACATATAGAACATTCTCCAGGAAAGATCATATTTTAAGCCACATAATAAGCCTTAATGAATTTTCAAAGATTGAAATTATGCAAAGTATTTTTTCTGAACACGAAGTGAAACTAGGCAACAACTGCAAAGGAAAACCGGAAAATTCACAAATTTGAGGAAATTAACACATTCTTAAATGACTAATGGATCAGAGAAGGAATCACAAGGGAAACTGTGAAATATCTTAAGACAAAGGTATTAAGAGGGAAATTTATAGCTATAAATGCTTACACTAAAAAAGAAGAAAGGTCTCAAATCAGCAGCCTAATTGTACACCTTGCAGATCTAGAAAAAGAGCAAACTAAACCCAGAACAAGAAGAAGGAAACGAAAAAGATTGGAGCAGATATAAATAAAATAGAGAATAGTAAAACAGTACATAAAATCAACAAAACCAAGTATTGGTTTTTAGAAAAGATCAATAAAATTGACAAACCTTTAGGTAGATTAGCTAAGGAAAAAGAGAGAAAATGCAAATCAGAAATGAAAGCAGGGATGTCCCACCAATTTTACAGAAATAAAAAAAGGATTATAAGAGAATACTGTGAACAAATATGTGACAACAAAATGAATAACCAAGATGAAATGACCAAATTTTTAGAAATACACAGCCTACCAATACTGAATATGAAGAAATAGGAAATTTGAATAGGGCTACAACTAGTAAGGAGATTGATTTTATAACCAAACACCTAACAACAAGCCTGAGATCAGATGGCTTCAAAGATGAATTCCACAGAGTATTTAAAGAATTAACACCAATTCTTCTCAAACTCTTCTGAAGGCTGAGAAGGGGGAAACACTTCCAAATTCATTCTATGAAGTTGGTGTTGCCTGATACCAAAGCCGGATTAAAACACAAAAAAACTACACAATAGCATCCCTTTTGAATATAGATTTTAAAATGCTCAACTAGCAAACAAAATTCACCAGAATATTAAAATACTAGCTGGGTATGACGGCACATGTCTGTAGTCCCAAGCTACTTGAGAGGCTTAGATGGGAGGATCCCTTGAGTCCAGGAGTTTGAGATTGTACTCAGTATAAGGCATTCAGATAGGAAAGGAATGATCACACCTGTGAATAGCCACTGTACCCCAGCTTGGGCAACATAGTGAGACCATCGCTAAAAAATAAAAAGTACTAGCAGACTGAATTCAACAGGCTATTGAAAAGATTCTACACCATGACCATGTATGATTTATTCCTGAAATACAAAGAATGTTCAACAAGTAAAATTCAAGGTAATTCACACATTAACAGAATTAAGGAGAAAAACATAATCATCTCGATTGATGCAGAAAAATCATCTGATAAAAATCAATATTCTTGAATTAAAAACACTCAACTAAGAATGAAAGGAAACTATCTCAGACTAGGAATAAATGGAAACTACCTTAACATACTAAAAGCCATTTACGTAAGCTCCATAGCCAACGTCATACTCAGTGGTAAAAGACTAAAAGCATTTTCTCTAAGATCAGGAGCAAGACAAGGATGGCCACTCTCATCACTTCTATTCAACATAGTACTAGAAGTTGTACCCAGAGCAATTAGGCAAGAATTGGTGGGAGTGGGGGGAGGGGATAAAAGGCATTCAAATAGGAAAGGAAGACATAAAGCTATCTCTATTCACAAGTGACATGATCTTATAGTGCAGAAACCCCTAAAGATTAAACGCACACACAATAAGAAATCTGCAACTAAGAGTTCAGCAAAGTTGTAGGACGCAAAATTGACATGCAAAAATCAGTTGGATTTCTATTTACTAGGAAACAACAACCTGGAGAGGAAATTTAAAAATTCTCCATTTACAATAGCATCAAAAGGGTAAGATACTTAGGAATAAACTTAACCATGTAGATGAAAGACTTGCACAATGAAAACTACAAAATGTTACTGAAAAAAAAAAACACAAATACATGGAAAGACATCCCACATTCATGGCCTGAAAGACAATATTGTTAAAATGTCATTCCTACCCAAAGCAATTTACAGATTCCCTATCAGAATCCCAATGTCAGTTTTTTACAGGGTTAGAAAAATCCATCCTGAAATTTTTATGGGATGTCAACAGTCCTTGAATAGCTAAAACTATCTTGAAAAAGAACAAAATTAGAGGTCTTACACATTCTCTTTTCAAAATTTGCTACAAGCTATGATGATCAAAACAATGTGGAAATGGCTTGAAGAGAGACATAGCCCAACAGAATAGGGAGAGACTATAAAGTAATCCTTACATTTCTGGTCAAAACATTTTCAACAAGGTTGCCAAGATGGTTCTATGGGGAAAGGACAGTCTTTTCAACAGATGGTGTTGGGAAAACTGGTGGCATGGTTTAAATGTGTCCCCCAGAAGTTTATTTGCTGGGATTGTTATTGCCAATGTAACAGTATTAAAAGGTAGGACCTTTAAGAGGTGGTTGGGTTGTGAGGGTGGCGTCCTCAAGAATGAATTAATTCTCATGAGAGCAGGCCTTTATAAAAGTAAGCTCAGCTTGCCCTTGTGATCTGTCTTATGGGCTTGCTTTTGCCCTCTGCCTCTCTGCCATGGGATAACCCTCACCAGATGCCAGTGCTGTGCTCTTGGATTTGCCAGCCTCTAGAAATGTAATTAACAAACCCAAGGTCATCTAGATTGTCTCCTATGTTATCTTCTACAAGTTTTATAATTTTGTGTTTTACATTTGGAGTGGTGGATATTAGCTAACTGCAACCTCCACCTGCCAGACTCAAGCAATCCTCCCACCTCAGCCTTAAAGTAGCTGGGACTACAGGTGCAAGCCACCACACCCAGCTAGTGTTTTGTAGAGACAGAGTTTCACCATGCTTGTGTTTTACATTTAGATTTATGATACATTTTGTGTTAATTTTTGTGAAGGGTGTGAGTGTCTGTGTCTGGATTCATTGTTTGTTTGTTTGTTTGTTTTGCATGAGGAGGTTCACCTGTTTTAGAATATTGAAAAATCTGTTATTTATTAAGTTGTCTTTGCTTCTTTGTCAAAGATCAGTTGGCTATATTTCCATGGGTCTATTTCTGGGTCCTCTATTCTGGGTTCTCTGTTTCTGGGTTCTCTATTCCACTGATATATGTGTCTGTTCCTTCACCAACACTGTCCTGATTACTATAGCTATAAAGTTAGTAAGTCTTGAAGTTGGGTAGTATTAGTCCTGGACTTTGTTCTTCTTGAATATTTTTTTTTGACTATTCTAGATCTCTTGCCTCTTCAAGTAAACTTTAGAATTAGTTTGTCAATATCCACAAAATAACTTGCTAAGATTTTGATTGAGATTGCAGTGAATCTAAAGAACAAGTTGGAAGGAAATGACATCTTAATAATATTGTCTTCCTATCCATGAAATGAGAATAGCTCTCCATTTGTTTAGTTCTTCTTTGATTTCTTTCATTACAATGTTGTAATTTTTTTCATGTAGATCTTGTATATATTTTATTAGATTTATACTTAAGTATTATGATGGGGTTTTGGTGCTGATGTAAATAGTATTGTGTTTTTATATCAAATGCCAATTGTTTATTGCTGCATATGGGAATACAATGGAATTTTGTATGCTGCATATGGGAATACAATGGAATTTTGTATATTGACCTTATATCTTGCAATCTTGCTATAATTGCTTATGAGTTCTAGGAGGCTTTTTTGTCGATTCTTTGGGATTTTTTATGTAGGCATTCATGTCATGTATGAACAAAGACAATTTTATCTTTTACTTCTCAATCTGTATACCTTTTATTTTATTTTCTCATCTTGTTGCATTAGCTGTCTTCTAATGTAATGTTGAAAAGCGTGGTGAAAAGGGTAATCCTTGTCTTGTTTCTGATATTAACAGGAAGACATCTAGGTTTTCTCCGTTAAGAGTAATGTTAGCTGTAAAGATTTTGTGAGTGTTCTTATCTGTTTCTATTTTCCTGAGATTTGTTATCATGAATGGGTACTAGATTTTATCAAATGCTTTCTCTGTACCTATTGATTCATTTTATCTAGGTTATCAAATTTGGGGGCAGACAGTTGTTTATAATTTTTATTATGTTTTAATGTTTACGGAGTCAGTAGCTATTCCTTCTTTTATTTCTGATATTAGCAATTTGTGTTTTCTCTCCCTTTTTCTTAGTTAGCCTGGCTAGAAATTTAGCAATTTTATCGATCTTTTCGAAGAACCAGGTTTTGATTTCAATGATTTTTTCCCCATTGGTATTTTGTTTTCAATTTTATTGATTTCTGCTGCTGCTGTTATTATTATTTTATTTTATTTTGCTTACTTTGAGTTTAATTCACCCTTCCTTTTCTGGTTTCCTAAGGTGTGAGCTTACACTAATGACTTTAGTTATTTCTTATTTTCTAAAGTATGCATTTAATATTATAAATTTCTCTCTATGTACTGTTTTCTCTACCTTCCATGAACCTCAATAAGTTGTATTTTCATTTTTGTTTAGTACAAAATATTTTTAAATTTTTCTTGAGATTTATTTTTTTTACCCATGTGTTTTTTAGAAGCATGGTGTTCAATATTCAAGTGTATGGGGATTTTCCAGCTCTCTTTCTGTTATTAGTTTCTAGTTTAATTCCATTATAGTCTGAAAGCATACATTGCATGATTTCTCTTCTTCCAAATTTGTTTAAGTGTGTTTTATGGCCAAGAAAGTAATCTGTCTGGGTGAATATTCCATGTGAACTTGAGAAAAATGCGTATTATTCTGTTTTTAGGTGAAGTAATAGATGCCAATTATAGCTAGTTGATTGATGGTGCTGTTGATTCAGTTATGTCCTTACTGATTTTCTGTCTCCTGGACCTGTCCATTACTGAGACAAAATGTGGAAGTCTTCAACTATAATCTTGGTTTCATCTGATTCTCCTGGAAGTCTATCAGTTTACTTTGTGTATTTTGATAGTTTGTTGTTAGGTGCTTACACATTAAGGATTGTTATGTCTATTTGGAGAAATGACCTGTTTATTATTATGTAATGCTTGTCTTTATCACTGGTAACTTTCCTTGCTCTGAAGTCTGTCTGAAATTAATATAGCTACTCCCAATTTGATTAGTGTTAGCAGAGTATATCTTTCTCTAGCTTTTTACTCTGTGTCTATATTTAAAATGGTTTTTTTTTTTTTTTTTTTTTTTTTTTTTTTTTTTTTTTTTTTTTTTTTNTTTGGAGTCTTGCTCTTTAGCCAAGGCTGGAGTGCCATGGTGTGATCTCAGCTCACTGCAACCTCTGCTTCCCAGATTCCAGCAATTCTCCTGCCTCAGCTTTCTGAGGTGTCCACCACCACGCCCAGCTAATTTTTGTATTTTTAGTAGAGACAGGGTTTCACCATGTTGACCAGGCTAGTCTCGAACTCCTGACCTCATGATCCACCTGCCTTGGTGTCCCAAAGTGCTGGGATTACAGGCGTGAGCCACCGTGCCCAACCCAAAGTGGGTTTTTTTGTAGACAACTTATAGTTGGGTCTTGTTTTGTTTTGTGATAAGTTTATTACAGTCTCTGTCTTCTAGTTGGTGTCTTATATAGTTTGGATATTTATACCCACCCAAATCTCATATTGAAATATAATCCCTAATGGTGGAGTTGGTGCCGGTGAGAGGTAATTGGATCATGGGGGTAGATTTCTGGTGAATGGTTTAGCACTATTCACTTGGTGCTGTCCTTATAATAGTGAGTGAAGTCTCCAGAGACCTGGTGTTTAAAAGTGTGTGGCACCTCCCCTCCTTCTCTCTCTCTTGCTCCTGCTTTTGCCACATGGTATGCCTGTGCCCCCTTTGACTTCTACCATGATTGGAAGCTTCTTGAGGCCTCCCCAGAAGCTGATGCTGCTATGCTTCCTGTACAGACTGTAGATCTGTGAACCAATTGAACTTCTTGACAGCAATGTAAAAATGTGAAAATACAGTGTCTTTGGAACATTGACACTTAATGTGATTATTAATATAGGTGAATTAATATGGACTGTATTTGTTACTGTATCCCATTTGTTGCCCCTATTCTTTGTTTCTATTTTTGTCTTTCATTCTTTTTATGTCTTGTGGGGTTTTAATTGAGCATTTTTTAGATTTCATTTTTTTCTCCATCCTTTAATTACCTTTTTTTTTACTTTCTTAGTGGTTCCCCTAGAGTTTGCAACATACATTTTACAATTAATTCGTCTACTTTTAAGTAACACTATACTGCTTCACAGATAGTGTAAGTACTTTATAATAAAGTATTTCTGACTTCTCCCTCTTGTCTCTTAAATCATTGCTGTCATTCATGTCACTTATCCATAAACTATAATAATCACTGCATACACAATACACTGGAGGAACTATCTGTTGGAGTGGTGGCTCTTGCCTGTAATCCCAGCATTTTGGGAGGCTGAGATGGGAGAATTGCTTGAGGCTAGGAGTTTAAGGCAAGCCTGGGCAACATAATGAGAGCCCGTCTTTGCAAAAAAATAGAAAAAATTAACCAGACGTAGTATTGCACACCTGTGGCCTCAGCTACTTGGACAGCTCAGGTCAGAAGATCACCTGAGCCCAAGAGATTGAGGCTGTGGTAAGTCATGAATGCACCACTGCACTCCAGACTGGGTGACAGAGTGAGACCCTGCCTCAAAAAAAGAAGGAGAAGGAGAAGAAGAAGAATAAAAAAATATGTTTTAATTCTGCCTTCACTTATTCCTTCTTTAATTGTCTTTCTCCTTGAAGATCTGAGTTTCTAACCTATATAATTTTCCTTCACTTTGAAGAACTTCTTTTAACATTTCTTGCAGGGCATGTCTACTAGTGACAAATTCCCTCAATATTTGGTGACCTGACAGAATTTTTAGCCTCCACTTTTAAAGGATAATTTTGCTAGATGTAGAATTCTAGCTTGGTGGGTTTTTCTTCAGACACTTAAATTATTTCGCTCCACTCTCTTCTTGCTTGTATGGCTTTTGAAGAGTTCCAATGTAATTATTATCCTTGTCATTCTATTGGTAAGATTATTTTTTTCCTCTGGCTCCTTTCCAGATATTTTTCTTTGTCTTTACTTTCCGTGAATTGGATACAATGTGCCCACATGTCATTTTTGGCATTTGTGCCAAAATGGTGTTTTCTAACCTTACTGGATATATGATTTGGGAAATTCTCAGTCATGATTGCATCAAATACTGCTTCTGTTCCTTTTGCTCTTTGGTCTCCTTCTGGTATTCCCATTGTGTGTATGTTATACACAGTTGTCCCACAGTCAGTGGATAGTCTGTTCCATTTTTTTCTGTCTTTTTTGCTTTTTAGCTTGGAAAGTTTCTGTTGGCATATTTTCAAGATCATTGATTCTTTTTCAGCGATGTCTAGCCAGTAATAAGCCCATCAATGGCATTCTTCATTTCTGTTATAGTGCTTTTTATTTCTAGCATATCTTTTGGATCCTTTCTTAGAATTTCAATTTCTCTACTTGTATTACCAATATGTTATTGCATGTTGTCTACCTTTTCCATTAGAACCCTTACCATGTTAATCATAGTTATTTTAGATTTGCAGTCTAATAACTCTAACATCTGTGCAATATCTGAGTTTGATTCTCATTCTCTGTTTCTCTAAACTGTGCTGTTAGCCATTTAATATGTCTTGTCATTTTTCTGTCAAAATCCAAATATGATGTACTGCATAAGAGGAATCCAGCACTGACTCCTGTGGAGGTTTCTGCTCATGGGTTTCTGCCCTGGTAAGTTATGATTCTCTATCCACCTTTTTGCGTCTTCAGTTGTAGAACAGTGGCTTGCTTTATGACCTGAATTACTTGATGGAGCTAGGAAGAGTTGTCCATGTTCACTTTGTTCAGCTTTTTCTCTTGTTAGGATGGGATTAACAGTTTCCAATCTCCTTAAATGCTGGACTGGGTATAAAAAAAATCTCATCCTTTTACCTGTATCCAATCTGTGTTTTGTGTTAAAAGTGGATTTCTTTAAACCATCATATAACCATAGAGTTCTATCTTGCTTTTTCTTAAAATCTAATCTGAAAATCCCTGTTTTAAAATGGAATATTTAGGCCATAAACCTTTAATGTGATCATAAGTATGGTTGTGTTTTAATCTAACATCTTATTATTTGCTTTTTATTTGTCTTATCTATGCTTTGCTTCCTTTCATCTTTTTCTGTCTTGGATACATTTGATCAGTTGAGAATTTTATTATTCCATTGTATATACCTCAGTGGCATATTAGCTCTTTTTAAAAAGTGGTTGTTCTAGCATTTACAGTAACATCTTAAATTGGTCAGTCTATCATTAAATATTGTTATACCACTTCACATATATTTACAAGGATCTAACAAAAAAATATTTTCATTTCCATCCTGATCTTTGTGATATTGTTATATTTTATTTCTACATATGCTATAAATTCAATAATATTATTTTTGCTTTAACAATCAATTATGTTTTTAACAGATTTTAAAAATAGAAAAAAAAGTCTTTTATATTCACCAATTCCCTTATGTGTATCCAAATTTCCATCTGTATCACTATTCTTTGCCTCAGGGACTTCCTTTAACATTTTTCATAATGTTGATCTGCTGATGAATTTACTTGGCTTTTGTTTGAAAAGTCCTATTTGGCTTTCATTTTAGAAAATAATTTTGCTAGGTATAGAATTTTAGGTTGAGTAGTTTTAAAATTTTTTTCTTTCGGCACTTAAAAAAATGTTATTCCATTGTCTTCTGGGTTTCATAGTTTCAAGCACGAAGTCTGCTTTAGCTTTTATTTTTGTTCTTCTGTATGTAACGTGTCCCTTTCCCTCTAGTTGATTTCAAGATTTTCAGCAATTTCATTTTGATGTACCTTAGTATGGTTTCCTTAAATTTCTTTTGGTCGGGGATTGTTAGGATTTTTGAATCTGTGAATTTATAGTTTCCATTAAATTTAAAAAATATTTTGCCATTATTTTTTCAGATATGTTTTTCTAATCTCTCCCTTTTCTTCTAAGCCTAATTACTTTTTTGTTAGGCCACTTAATATTGTCTCACCGGTTGTTACTTCTGTGCTGATTTTCAGTCTTTTTTCTGTTTTTCATTTAGGATAGTTTATGTTGACATGTTTCTTTTTTACTAATATTTTCTTCTGCAATATCTAATCTACTGTTAATCCTATATAGGGTATTTTATATCTCAAATATTCTACCTTTCAAATTTTGATTTGTCTCCTTTTTTAGATCCTTTACATCTTGTTTTTAAGAACCATGATCTTGTTTTCCTCTACCTTCTTGAACACAAGAAGTATATTTAAAATAGCTCTTTTAACATCCATATCTGCCAATTCCATCATCTTTGTCATTTCTGGTATCATTTCTATTGACTGATTTTCATCCTGGTTGTGGGTTGTATTTTCCCGTTTCTTTTTCTATCAAACAGTAGTCTTCTGAGGATACTACCTGATGTCCCATGTATTAGGAGGTCTTTCCACCCTATCTTGTAGGAACAGAAACTCTTTCTGCCCCAGTATGAGCTCAGGAGATTATTCTACCTACTTTTTTCCAGTGATTCTGTCCGTGGCCTTAGGATTTTTCTCACACACATGCAGATCACTGTCAGGCAAAAATTCAAGGAGACCCCTCTTCAGATCTCCGAAGCCCTCTGTCTGTGCAGACTCTTCTCTGCTTCATCCTCTCTCAGCTCAGAACTTTGACTTTTCAACTCAGCAACACCCTCGTTTGCATTTTGGTTCTCCTTCCCTGCATAATGGCCTGGAGACCTTCTCCTGACAATGGTCAGGGACATATACTGGGTTCGCCTCATTTGTTTCTCTTTTCCAGAATTACTTTGTGTACTGTCTGTTGCGCAATGTCTGAAAACTCAGGCATTGTTTAGTTTTGTATTTGTTTAAGGTGGCAGGTTAATCTGATCCATCATAATCTGTTATTCCATCATAAGCAGAAGTGGAAGTTTTTATAATGTAAAACTTACTTTCTTACATGTGATATGGCTTGTATGGATCCAACCTCATCTCAGTCAAGCCCTAAATCCCATGGAGAATTAAGGAGTGAATAACATTTTGGAGAGAGCCTTGAATGGAGTCATTTTACTAGGTCTGTCACTTGCCAGCTGTCATTTCATTTCTATGAGCCTCAGTTCTCATCTACAAAATTAGTGCAATATCGAATACCTTCCCAGCTTACTTTATAAGGTGTTTGAAAATGAAATGAGATGGTATGTGTAAGAGCACCTTAAAAATCCTATTTATTCAGGCAGACATGACTGTGATTAGTACTACTCCACATGATATGCTAACTAGATCCAGTGTCAGAAATGCAGGGGATGACAGCTATTAAGAAGCCAATTGAAGAAGGACTTAGAACCCATTTTCTCTACCTGCACTGAAACTCTTTTTAAAATATCCTCGACAACCCCCTCTGATCAAACCCTACAAATTCCAGTTCCAAATATAGCCCCATAAGCTTTTTTTCAAATACAACTTCAATGCCCAGGTCCAGCCGTAAACTTTACATTGCTCTATATTTCTGAGCACATCTTGTGCCTCAGCATTCTCCATCTCAAAAATGAAATTACTGTAGTTTTATTTCTATCAGTTTCTTTTGAGGAACTTTGAAAAACCTTTTAAAGGAATGACATTGTATAAGGTTTCATTTAAGTGTGTGGAACAAGTGCGCTTCTTTGCCCTGACACTGAACTTGGGTGGGAAAGAGTGTTATGAGTTACTTAGCTATTTTGTTGTTGTA
Source organism: Cebus imitator (assembly GCF_001604975.1). NCBI lineage: Eukaryota > Metazoa > Chordata > Mammalia > Primates > Cebidae > Cebus > Cebus imitator. The sequence continues at coordinate 4,279,140 of NW_016107440.1, read as the reverse complement.
AACCTCTGGTGTTCTCACTTCCACCATCTCACACATACACATACCTACCTCATGGCTTTAAACACGGCCACAATTCTGTGACACTCCCCACTTGGAGAGGTGGAGGTCTGTATTTCCTCCGGTTAAATCTAGACATGCTTGTGACTGCTTTAAGCAACAAATATTGGTTAGAGGTGATGTTATGTGACTCCTGAGCCTAAGTCTTAGAAGGCCATGTAGGCTTTGGCTTATTCATGGGAACACTCATTCTTGGAGCCCTGAGTTGACAAGTAAGATTTACTCTGAGGTCACTGTGCTAAAAAGGAAGCCAAAAACATGTGGAGAAGCCATGTGTAGACATGCCAGTCAACAGACACAGCTTAACTCAACCTTTGAGTCACCCCTCTTCTGGTGCAAGACTTGTGAGTGAAGAAGTGTCCAGATAAGTCTAGCTTCTGGCCATTCAGGTGACTTCTAGTTGTTCATGAATTTCTAGACTCAGACACGGTAAAGCAGACACAAGCCATACTCAAATTTTCTATCAATGTACTATATTTTAAAACAAAATGATACTCAATCCCTGCTCTAAGGAAACTTACAACTTAGTGGTAGGGAGCCTTAAAAATATCAGGGCTCATTACATCCTGTTTCTTGATCTGAGTGCTGCTTATATGGTGTATTCACTTGGTGAAAACTCTGTGCACTTCTCTATAGAGATGCTATGCTTCAATACACATTTTATTTTAAAAACAAAACATAATAGTTTGAAATCCACACATTAAAGCAATCTCACAATCCAAACAAAAAGTATCTTCAACTTCTCACACTGGAATTATTGGTGGATGGCAGAATTCTCTGTGATGAGATCTCTATCTAGGCTGTCGCTTCATTAGCCTGATCCTGTGCACCCAGACAGAAGTCAGACGTGTACAGATGGCCTAAGAAAAAGCTTATTTTCCATATTGTATTATTATGGGTGGTTTCTAATCAGTTTCACTTCTTCCTCTTAGGCATTTGGAAAGAAGAGGCAATAGGATAAAGAGAAATAAATATATTGCCTTGAACCAACTGTTTATCTTGTAATTTGTTAATTTTTCAATTGAAATTTGTCTAAAAATCTAGCTTCTGGCCAATTAAATAAAGATCATTTCTTTCTTTTTTTTTTTTTTTTTACGGAGTTTCACTCTTGTTACCCAGGCTGGAGTGCAATGGTGCGATCTCGGCTCACCGCAACCTCCGCCTCCTGGGTTCAGGCAATTCTTCTGCCTCAGCCTCCTGAGTAGCTGGGATTACAGGCACGTGCCACCATGCCCAGCTAATTTTTTGTATTTTTAGTAGAGACGGGGTTTCACCATGTTGACCAGGATGGTCTCGATCTCTTGACCTCGTGATCCACCCGCCTTGGCCTCCCAAAGTGCTGGGATTACAGGTTTGAGCCACCGCGCCCGGCCAATAAAGATCATTTCTGTGCAGAAATTTGACACACATGCCCCATTAAAGGAAAGCTGATAATTGTTCAGAGTGGAGTGGAAGAAAGTTGGTATAGAAAAATGGTGTTCTTGGTTTGGAACCCACATCCCTCAGTGCTAGGGAGAAGCAAACACAAATCACAGGCTGAGCACTGGCTTATCTCGGTGCTATCCAAGTGGACAAAATGTGGCAAGTCCTTCATCTCTTGAGGCCTCACTGAGGCTCTGGAGCCTGTGAGTTAACCAGTGAAGTGACTTGCTAAAATTTGTACAGCCGGTAGTGGCAGGTTGGACTGGCCTTGTGGCTTCTGGCTCCAAGTCGGCCGCCTTCCCACCACAGAGGCTTTAGGTATCCCCTGGAGACATGATTCATCAGAGACAAGTGGTGGGTTGGGGTGTTCACAGGCGTATATGTACAGGGGGGCCTCTGTAGTAACTAGGAGTGAGTGACCTGGGGAAACTATAGCCCAGTATTTTAAGCAACTCTTAGACAAAGATTTTGATGCTATAAGGGATCTACACTACCCACATTCAGGAGCAATCTAATCTGAAAAGAGTATTCCTTTTTCCCTGGGTTCATGTAGAAAAGCTACTGGACTTCAGATTCTGTGAAACTGATGTAATGTCCTTGTGTTTTACCTGCTTCAGTCAGGCAGTGAAGCTGCAGGTGTACATCTTAAATCCCTGCTAGGGGTGTGTGTGTGTGTGTGTGTGTGTGTGTGTGTGAGAGAGAGAGAGAGAGAGAGAGAGAGTTTCTGTTGCCAGGCTGGAGTGCAATGGTGCAATCTCGGCTCACTGCAACCTCTGCCTCCTGGGTTTAAGCAATTCTTCTGCCTCAGCCTCCCAAGTAGCAGGGATTACAGGCATGCACCACCATGCCTGGCTAATTTTTGTATTTTTAGTAGAGTCGGGGTTTCACCGTGTTGGCCAGGCTGGTCTCGAACTCCTGACCTCAGGTGATGCGCCTGCCTTGGTCTCCCAAAGTGCTGGATTACAGGTGTGAGCCACCGTGCCTGGCCAATCCCTGCTGTTTTAATCACAGAGCGTTATTCTGAATTAGGAATTTGACGGATTTCTCCTCGATGACTATAGAGAGATTTCCGTGGGTTGAACAAGGAACTCCACTGCAGCGCCCTGTAGGGAACCTGAGCTGCAGACTGCTGGACCCCGCAAGGCGCAGGGAGGCGGGGCCGGCAGGCCTGGCCGGTTCTCCCCTCTTTCCAGCCTGCACCATGGCCAGCAGGGTTTGGCCCCTTGCTTTTCACGTTACCTTGTTTAGAACATGCCTTAAACTTCAGGCACCCTTTGGATGAGGAAAGGTCCAGTGGAACTTCCAGAGATCCGGCTAAAGGGGACACAAAGCCAGGGGGCGTCGCATTGCTGGTTAGAAGCCCCTCCCTCGGGCCTGGGACTGTGGCGAGGACGAGCTGGAGCACCACCCCGGCGCACAGGAACCTGGTAGTCCAGGCGTGAGGGCAGGAGCCGCGCGTTGGGGTCTGTGCGCTGGAACTTGTAGCTGCAGCCTCACCTGCCTCGTCTGGGAAATGGCTCAACCCTGAAACTCTGGGCCTTCTGCTTAGAGGGTTGTGTGGAGGCGGGGATGAGCTAGTGAATGGGAACCTGCATTGCAGACGGCCAATCAAGTACAGACAAATCAGGGTAAGCAAAGATGGTGATGATAGAGACTTCAACCTCTAGCCTGGTGCGAGGGACTAAAAACCACAGAACACTTGCACCCAACGCCTGCAGGCGCTGCTGCAGGCCTCCCGAGCATGCGCGGCGGCCCCACCCAAGGCAGGCACTTGGCCCGGGCCGCACCTGGTCCAGCTCAGAGCTCCGAGTCCGCAGGCAGCGGGTTTGGAGCAGGTGCCGAGGGTATTGCGACAGGATTCCCCCCTCCTCCTCCCTTTCCCCTTCCCCCCACCCCCCCGCCCCGGGCAGCTGAAATTCTTCAGTTTGGAATAGAATAAGAAAAGCTCCTGGAGAGGAAAGTTGTGGGCGCCCGACTTTTTGGGGTTTTTTTTGTTTTTTGGTTTTTGTTTTGGTTTTCACTCATGATTTTATAATATTTCACAACTCAAGAAAAGTATACGAGGAGCTTTTACAAACACTGTGTCAGCAACCCTATATTATCCCCATTTTACCAGTGAAGAAACTGAGGCCGAGATTAAATGAGTTATCACAATGCAAGTGAATTGCAGAAAATTGGAATTGAGGATTTCTGGCTTCAGGTCCTGTGTGCTTGGAAACCAATGTTCACAGAACTATCGAGCTAAACGGAGGTGGGGGAGAGAGAAGGGAGGGAGTGAGGAAGGGAAAAGGGAGGGACGGAAAAAGAAAAGGAAGAAGTAGAAAACGTCATTTAGGAGATGAGCGAAGAGTGCAGCTCAGGTAACTCGCGCAGAGGAGTGAGCTCCGGTGGTGCCGCCAGGTCGGCTGCGTGGAGCACGCGCGGTGTCCAGTGTGCCCAGCGTCATCACACCAGGCCCTGCCTCTCCGCCTGTGCTTGGCAGCCCCTGCAGGAGCCTCCAACCCGTCCCGCCGAGGGTCAGAGCCCCCGCAAGATCTGGCCCGGTAGCCCTGGGTCTCGACCTTTCTCCGCGAGGTCTTCCAGGGCTTCGCGCCGTGACGATTCGCCGCACCTAGCCTCGACCCAAGAGCCGCTGGACACACAGGTGACTGCGGCCCCGAAGCCAACGCTGGCGACAGCAGGTGCCGGGATGCCAGGGCTTGCGCCTTCACCCTCTAGCTCTGCCCTCCGAACCCCCGGCTTTGGGGTCGAGTAGAGTCGGCGCGGAGCTCTGGAAGTAGTGAGGTTCGAAGTGACCGGAGAAGCGGCGAGGTTACGGCGACCCGGCATTCCTTGGCGTCGCCTGCACCAGGGCGCGCTCGCGCACAGTTGCCCAGGTGCATAAATGCGCCTACTCAAGGGAATGAAGGAATGGAACGAGCGAGCCTGGCCACTGCGGTGCAAACAATTCCTAAGTTCCGGGCGGCGCCGGCGCCAGGGCTGGGGTGGTTAATGCTCTTACCTCCATGCCCTTACCTCCTGGACAGCCCAAGCTTGCGAGTTCTCTGCAGAGGGAAAGCAAGAAGCTAAACAAGTGCAGACAACAATCGCAGCCCGTATTCTGTGGCCCCGTTCCCGTTGTTTTCTCTGTTGTTGCCATCGGTATCTGGGATCTAACTTGACCTTTCGGTGCTCCCCTGGGAGGGCGCATCTTCCTAACCTGGTGCCCGAGCGCGGTCCCACGGCGTGCGCACTGTCCTGGGGCCTTGCAGGGAGGGCGCTAGGTGCTGGGGCCGGGAGTGGGGACGCCAGTCGTCGGGAAGGGGGCGCTGTCCCTCGTGGCCTCCGACCCTGCAGAGCACTGCCCCCGCCCTGGAGCTCAGTAGGGTCAGAAAGGGTCGGGGCGAGCTCTTTCCGGGATCCTCCACAGCAGCTCAAGACCCCAGTGGGACTCTTGTCTCTCCCCTTTCTCAAAGAGCTCCCTTCTCCTGGCCGAGCGCGGCCCTGGATCCCACGAGGCGCACTCTGGCCTAGGGCTTTTGCGGGTGGCACATGCTGGAAAGGGGCCAGCCACTGGGAATGGCCTGGACTTTTCGGGGTTGGGAAGTCCGCTTAGGTGGAGGACGCACTCTCTGCAAACGGTCCCCGCTGGGTCCCCCGCTGCTCCGCCTCGGGTTCCAGGTTGCTGCCCCAGCGGCGGGCACCCTGTTTGCCCGCGCTGCCCAGCGCGCACCCCGCCCCACACCCTTAGATCCCTGCCCGCGAGAGCAGCAGATGGGGCGCACTGGCCTAGGGTGCTGCTTCTGGATCCTGGCTGGAGAACAGGGGCAACCCCAGCCATCTCTTTTGTGCAGAAAGCTAATTCTCGTTTGAAAATTGTCCCGGGCTCTAGAGGTGAAAATTAGGACATGTAAACAGAGACGCTGTAGTTCTCCTTCCACTTGCCGGGTCTCAGCTGTGGGGCTCGCGTCATGTTGCATGCAAAGCATCGGTCGCTGTGCGCGGGGACATTGAAATCCGGACTCAGGCCCACGGGCTTCGTGCCTAGAGTTATATTAACATTAAGCATCACAGGGAGGGCCGAAGCTTTCGCTACATTTATCTCACCGAATCTTCACAACAGCCCTGGAAGGTCAGCCTTACCATCTTCCAGTGTTAGGATTAGGCAAGGAGATCCACTCGCCCAGAGCCGCTCGTTCAGTAACCTAAACACTAAGACAGGTTCTGACTCCAGACCCCGCGGCACCCCCCCACAACACTGCCTCCTTCCAGGGTCACCTTTGTGGAGTCCCGCACAGGGGTGGCACTCTGTAAATTCCGGGATCTAGTCAAACCTGCCGACTTATATTCAGTAGGTGCCTAAGCCATATTTGCTCACTCACTTATTCTGCAGGCCTTGAGCACCTACTGCTTATGTGAGAGGCGGGAACAGCGCCCCAGATGACGTGGGAGCTGCGGTGAGCGCAGGCGAGGGACGGCCGTGAGCTCCCAGCCCGAAGTCCCTAGGCTGCACGCGGGCCAGGCACACACGGCCGGTCCACCCTGGGGTGTGCAGTTGAGGGAAACTGGGGGAGTTCGCAGTTCGCAGTTCTCAGCACAGCCAGTGGGGACGTGAGAGGGCGGGAGAGACTGATCCACTTGTAAGAGCGGGACTGCCAGAGGAGAAAGACAAAATTTAAGGAGAAAATTCAGGGTGAGAAGGACCAGAAGTGAGGGAGCTGGAGGCTTGGACCCGGAGACTGGGTGCGGGTGGAGTGAGAGGAGAAATCAACCAGGCAGGCGGCTGAGAACCAGAACGACGGCCACGCCCTCCCGAGAGCCAGGGGCGGCGGGGCGTCCAGGGCCCCTGGGTGGGCACTGCACCGAACCCCAGGCGGGAGGCAGCCCCCATCCCCGGCCCTGGCCGACCTCTGTGGGGGCCCAAGTTGGCTGGGGCTGCGGTGGCCGAAGCCCGGTCATTTTCGGAAAGAAAGGCAGTCGGAGTGTTCTCTTAGGAACGGCTGCTCCGAGGGGTTCACGGTCAATGTCTCACGCCCAGGCGGGCTCGAGGAAACCTGGTAGGGCTGGGTTTTCCGAGGCTCCAGGGGCTGGAGGGGCTGGTGGAGTCTGGCCGGGGCAGACCGGGGGCTGGCGCCGGCCTCCTGCGCCTGCCTGCGGGCGGTGGGCTGGGGGCCAGAGGCGGCCCAGGGCGGGGGGCGGAAGGAGGCCCTGGGCGACTGGGCGCAGGTCCCCGGGCGGGCCCTGAGAGGCGGAGGGGCGGGCTGGGGGAGGGCGCAGGGAGAAAGCTGTCCCTCCCTCCCCTCCTCCCTCCCCCTCCCGGCAGGTCGGAGCGGGGACCCGGCGGCGGCCCGGGACGCAGGGAGGGGACCCGCGCTGACACCGAGGGAGGGGCCGCGCCGCCTTCGAGAGTCATTGGAGGACGCGGCCGCCCGAAGCTGATAAATCAGGGGCCAGGTCGCGGCTGTTGGCCAAGTTGGACGCCCCAACCGGTGCGAGGGCCAGGTCCGCGCGGGCCCCGCGAGGCGAAGCGAGGCTACACGCGTGCAGCCATGGCCTCGCTGCTGGGAGCCTACCCATGGCCCGAGGGGCTCGAGTGCCCGGCCCTGGACGCCGAGCTGTCGGATGGGCCGTCGCCACCAGCCGCCCCTCGGCCCCCGGGGGACAAGGGCTCCGAGAGTCGTATCCGGCGGCCCATGAACGCCTTCATGGTTTGGGCCAAGGACGAGAGAAAACGGCTGGCGGTGCAGAACCCGGACCTGCACAACGCGGAGCTCAGCAAGATGCTGGGTGAGTGAGCGCGCGGCCAGGCGGGCTGGGGACCGGGAGCGGGTGGCTGGAGGCTGGCGGGGCGGGTACGAGCGCAGAGCCTGGGAATGACCCGGAGCGCGGGGCGAGGGCGCTCTTCTTGCCCGCGTGGCTGGGCATCTGCGCGAGCGTAGGTGTGCGCGGTGCCCAGGATTCAGAGCGGGGGCACTAGGTGAGGCCCAAGGTGAAACCGCGCGGCAGGCAGGGGAGGCTCCTTTGCTAGAACTGGAGCGGAGGTCGGGGCCCCAGGGGGGCGGGGACGACGGGGCAGCGGCCAGGCAGGGAAGCCTGGCGACAGGGACCGGCGCGCACGGACAGGGCAGGGACGGAAACGTCGGGGCTGGGTGGAACCGGCGTTTGGTAGGAATACCGAAGCGGGAAAACCCAGCATTCCCTGCACCTTACGACTGGGTCATCTCAGAGGAAGCCCGTCACAGACGAATCTATAATTAACGAATACTCCTGAAGAGAGACCCTGCGGAACGAATCTTTGCCTTTAACTAAATAATAGGGGGAAAAAAAAGCTTACCCAAATAGACTCGATTCGTTAATCTATTTCTCAGTCTCGGGGGTGTAGATAATTTGATTGGATACTTGGGCTGTCCTGGAGCGCGGTCTCTTCCTGGGCTGTCCACGCAGGGGCTGGGGACACGGACCCACCAGGTTTAAGGGATCCAGAGTGAGGCTGTTAGGACACACCCGAAAAACCGGAGTTGGTGTCGGGGTTTCTATTTTCTCCGACGTCTGGAGTTGAGTACTTTTCAACCCTGCTTAACCTCAACCTCTTTGCCCTTTGAAGCGTGTTTTATTCGTTTTAATCCACGAAAACCTTTCAAAACACTTGGTTCTCGCAGCTGGAGACAGACCCTGTGAGAAGGGACTGTGGGCACCCGGGGCCGACTGTTCCCTCCTCAGACCCCACCCGGCCCGGAACGGAGCCCTTCCTTTTTCCGTCTGAGTTCAGGGCTCAGGGTTCTTTCCCGGGGCGGAACCTTGGAGTTAGGACTGACTCCCCTCTTTCTGCTGGCTAAAGCCGCAGGAGCGCAGAGGGGGTCCGAAACCGAGCCCTCCTGCAGTTTAGCTGCTGTGCAAAGCAGTTGATGGAGTTCTGATTTCGAAGGATCCAGCCTGGTGGCTGGCTGCACCAACCCGCCTTAGTGATCTGGGGCCTTCTGGGGCCTTTACCCTCATCAAAAATAGTAACATTCATATTTTATACAGTGTTGGCATAAAGAAAAATATATTAATATGTACAATAATAAAACATTTTCTTTAATCGGTAGGTTATTTTTCTTCAGATTTTACAAGAAATGAAAATATGTTTGTTGTGGATCCCCAAACGTTTTGTTCCATGGACCCTGAGCACTGTGCTGGTTGACCATGCCTGCTGGGCAAGCAAGCCCTTGCTGTGACCATGCTAGAGAAGGATTTCTCTGCAGGCCTGGGCCAGGGATGGGAGTGCAGGGAAGGGTGAGGAGCATGGCCCTGCAGAATTGGGGAAGCCTGCTCCCAGGAAAGGGTCAGGCACAGGAGACAGATGCTTCCTGCGAGCTGGACCCCGTCAGGGCTTGCACCTCAGCTTCAGAAGGTTACAGTTCATTCTGCAGAAAAGACATGGATTCCTTCCTGCTGAGTGCAGTAGCTCCTGGCACTGGGTGAGGGAAACCGTAACGCTGGTGCTTTTCACAATGTAGACTTTGTGCACCTGTTAACAGGGGCCAGCAGGATGATCCCCTCCACCTGTGTGACATTTCCTTCTCAGCTCTTTCCTTTCTGACCTGAGAGGAAAAGGCTGGATATGAGAGTCCCAGCTTTTTCCACTATAAACCTTCCAAACGTTAACGTTAACATTGTGACCTAGTCACACTGGTATTTTTAATATATTATGAATGAGGAAGTGCATAAAGACAATTAGACATTTGGTAGCACTTTAAAATGAACATGTATTTTATTAATCATGTAACATCCAGGTACACTTAGAGCTAGAGCCACATTTTATACGGAGACCATGGACAGGGTGTGGGGTGCACCTGGACCCTGGACCGCTTATGACAGCTTTGTGGCCTCAGCCACAGGCTGGCAAAAGATGACCAGCCCTGAATCTGCAGCTCCTAACACTTTCAAGTCACCCTTTTGAGCGACAGCTAATGATGTTAATTGAAAGCCCCACAGAGTTTCTATAAACTTTCTCCCATGTGCTACAGTGCCCTTAATCATTGCCTTCCTCCGGCTCTGACCCCCTGGCTCAAGGAGCCAGTTGGCAGAGGTGCTGAGGGCTGCTGTGTGCCAGGCTCTGCACCTTGGCCACGTGCAGAATGTGCTAAGCAGAACTTATGGCCCCTTTCCTTAGGCCTTAACCTCTAGGCTAGTGAGTCTCAAACTTCAGGACACATTAGCATCGTGGGAGAAGAAGTTAAAGGTGTAGAATCCTGAGCCCACCTTATGAGGTAGCAACCCAAGGGGTCCAGACGCCCCCTACCTCTAGAAAACACTGCTGGAGGGGTGGGCAGTGCACACTGAGGGATGAGGGGAAATGTTCTGGAGGCTTGAAAAGCAACAGACAAGCAAGCAACGGTGAATAGAAGGTCAAGCGCAGCCAGCATATTAGCACCAGTGGGTGGCAAGCATGGGACAATTTTTAAAGAGAGAGTTTTGAGCTGGAGAGTGTCACAATATCTTTCTTTTCTGCTGAAGAAAATCGAGACTCAGGGAGGTGAAGGGAATGGCTTCTGCATGGAGATCTGTGGCTAAGCAGGTGCCCTGGCACAGTCAAGGGTCCCAAGAAGCTGGTTGGCTGAAAATGATGGTTTGCATGTCTATGTGTGTGCATGCATGAGTCTGAGTGCATACATGGGTTGCAAGCAGATGCTAGCATTCTGGCCTCGGTCATACAGCAGGGTCCTATTCGACCTTCAGAGGTAAGCAATAGGCATGTGTTAACCTAAGTGAGATTCTCAGATTTACTGACATCTGTGAAACTATTGACTGAGCCTGGGTTCCCTCACAGAAAGGGCTGTGAGATATATACCATAAGTAAATATGATCGTGTCTCTTCCTAAGAGGCTGCACTAGTCAATGAAGGCAGAGACTTTCATGAGAATGCACAAATGTCTAGAATAGACCCTCGAAGGGTAAAAAGAGCCCCAATCGATATCGTGATCATTAGGTATTTTCTTCCTGTAGCTGACATGGGGCAGGTGGGCTTTTCACCGCGGACCCGCATTGTATCCTGGACGTGCTCTGGCGGCTTTTATATGCGTGTGCCTGCACTCTGTGTGCACTGTGCACTACCTGGCTTTATGGTTGCAAGCAGAGGAGCTGATTTCGCCTCACTGTGCCTGCAGGATCTGGGTTGGGAAGACTGTGCGAGAGGTGCCCGCGTCCTCTGTGGCTGAGAGCAGGGAGGGAGGCGTGTGTGCATGTGCACGTGTGTGTGCAGACGTGTGCATGTGCGATGCCTGCGGGGCACGACACTGAGCATGGCCTCCTCTGCCTGTGTGAGCAGGAAAGTCATGGAAGGCGCTGACGCTGTCCCAGAAGAGGCCGTACGTGGACGAGGCGGAGCGGCTGCGCCTGCAGCATATGCAGGACTACCCCAACTACAAGTACCGGCCGCGCAGGAAGAAGCAGGCCAAGCGGCTGTGCAAGCGCGTGGACCCCGGCTTCCTCCTGAGCTCCCTCTCGCGAGACCAGAACGTCCTGCCCGAGAAGAGGAGCAGCAGCCGGGGGGCGCTGGGGGAGAAAGAGGACAGGGGTGAGTACTCCCCCAGCACCGCGCTGCCCAGCCTCCGCGGCTGCTACCACGAGGGGCCGGCTGGTGGCGGCGGCACCCCGAGCAGTGTGGACACGTACCCCTACGGGCTGCCCACACCTCCTGAAATGTCTCCCCTGGACGTGCTGGAGCCGGAGCAGACCTTCTTCTCCTCCCCCTGCCAGGAGGAGCACGGCCACCCCCGCCGCATCCCCCACCTTCCAGGGCCCCCTTACTCACCGGAGTACGCCCCCAGCCCCCTCCACTGTAGCCACCCCCTGGGCTCCCTGGCCCTTGGCCAGCCCCCCAGCGTCTCCATGATGTCCTCTGTATCCGGCTGTCCCCCATCTCCTGCCTATTACTCCCCGGCCACCTACCACCCTCTCCACTCCAACCTCCAAGCCCACCTGGGCCAGCTCTCCCCGCCTCCCGAGCACCCTGGCTTCGATGCCCTGGATCAATTGAGCCAGGTGGAACTCCTGGGGGACATGGATCGCAATGAATTCGACCAGTATTTGAACACTCCTGGCCACCCAGACTCCGCCACGGGAGCTGTGGCCCTCAGTGGCCATGTACCGGTCTCCCAGATGACATCAACGGGTCCCACAGAGACCAGCCTCATCTCCGTCCTGGCTGATGCCACGGCCACATACTACAACAGCTACAGTGTGTCTTAGAGCTGGAGGTGCCGTGTCTATCCAGCCCTCGTACCCTCTTTTTCCTGTGCCCTGAGTGGTGCGGGAGCCGGGCAGCCACACCAGCTTTTCTCCCACTGCTCAGGGCAGGGAAGTCTGGCCTCAGCTGGACTCGGCTTATCCTTCTTTCCCGTTCATCACCTTCCCCACATCCCAGCCCCTGCAGCCCGCATTTTGAGTATATTCCTTCAAGGGAGTTTTCCTCCAGCCCCTGAGAGTTGCTGCCTCCCAGTAGAATGTTCACGGACCTCTCTTTTTTTGTAGCCATCTTCGAAACACATGGTGGGACGTACTTGATAGCCAAGGTCCCTTCTGCTCCACACTTTTCTGATTTAGGGTTCTCTCAAGGTTAATAAAGGAAGATGGGGAAATTTGACTCATTAGTGAGCTCAGTAACGTATGATCTGGTGATAATTTTGTGTACACAGCCCAGGGACCACGAGGCTTTCTGCACTTCCTGCGCTCCCTTCCAAAATGACCGCAGAATGCCAAAGGGACTCATCCAATTGGAGAAAACAGAGTCAACCTGATTTGAGAAATTAACCAGTATGGTTAATTATATCAGAGAAAATGGGATTGAGTTAAAA
>NW_016107440.1:4265270-4266551 GCF_001604975.1 Cebus imitator | reverse complement strand
AAAAAACTGAATTAGCTGGGCGTGGTGGTACATGCTTGTAATCCCAGCTACTTGGGAGGCTGAGGCAGGAGAATCTCTTGAACTTAGGAGGTGGAGGTTGCAGTGAGCCAAGATTGCACCACTGCACTCCAGCCTGGGCAACAAGAGTGAAACTCCAACTCAGAAATAAAAAAGAAAAGAAAAGAAGAATATGCACAGTCGAAATATATTGAGTGTGAGAGACACATGCCCACTTCATACAACCCTTAAACTCAAAGTCTAAATAAATCAGATGTTTTTATTAACAATGACAGCTTCTTGCCAACTCCCTGTTCTTAATGACCCAAAAAGCCCAGGTACCTAAAAGGACTTTGCAACCAAGCAAAGTCACTGCCTTCAAATCCGGATACACACTTTCCCTCTGCAGATTCAAGAGGTGCTTCCTTCCCGGCTGTCTTCAGCTTCTTTACTCACTTTTCCGGGGTTTCTTTTTCTCTTCTTCCTGCTGTTCCTCCACTGCTGAACTAGTCCCTAACTCAAACAGCCCCTGACTTAAAAGCCCAAGCATGCTTCCTCTAGCTGCAATGAGAATTTGTTTTCCTTGCCAGCCAGGTCCTCAGGCAAAGTCCTCAGCCAGTGCTTTAGAGCAACTTCGCCCAAATCAGAAACTCACTGTGATTCAAAAAATGTTTCTGAGCCCTGGACCCCTGCCCCCAAAACATTTTCATGTTCCCCCAAACCCCCTTTGAAGGAGCATGCATAACAGTGTGCTGAAAGACAGTTGTTTTTTTTATTTTAGCATATTATTTCCTGTATGAAATATGTTTTATATAATCTCCTATTATTTTTGCCTTGTTTTGTATTGTTGATAGATCCTTTTTGTCCTTCCAAGATGTCCTATTGTGAAATCACTTATAAGATATGATTACTCTTTATGCTATTACTGTATATGCCATTTGGTAATAAATAGTACACTGTTGATGATGTGATTGACTGGCGTGCAGTCCAGAGCATGTGTTAATAGTCTCATAAAACAGTATCACAGACATTAAGCTAAGCTCAACTGTTCCATTTTTTTGAAAAAACAACACATACTTTGGAACAGTTGTCAATATTAATTTGTTGAAAATATTTAATTTAAATAAACGTTTTTGTACCATGACTGTTCTATCCTTTGAAATATAGTTTTGCAAAAAGAAAAGGTTTCCAAGCGACGCATAAATATTATGTTAAGTGCTACTTATAGTATTGATCAAAATGTTTTCTTTTCTTTCTTTCTTTCTTTTTTTTTTTTTTTTTTTT
>NW_016107440.1:4254082-4265260 GCF_001604975.1 Cebus imitator | reverse complement strand
GTTTTGCTCTTGTTGCCCAGGCTGGAATGCAGTGTCTCAATCTCAGCTCACCACCACCTCGCCTCCCGGGTTCAGGCTATTCTTCTGCCTCAGCCTCCCAAGTAGCTGGGATTACACGCATGCACCACCACGCCCGGCTAATTTTGTATTGTTGGTAGAGATGGGTGTTTCTCCATGTCAATCAGGCTGGTCCCAGACTCCTGACCTCAGGTGATCTGCTTGTCTTTGCCTCCCAAAGTGCTGGGATTACAGGCGTGTGCCACCATGCCCAGCGATCAAAATGTTGTCTACACTGACTTTTTATTTTAAAAAGTTGTCATCTGATAGGGATGGTTTATTTTATGAATTATGCTAAAGAGATAAATCCAAATTGTACACACTGGAACGTGTTGCTTTTATTTACACTTAAAGAAAATATCAACTCATGACCTACATGTAGAAAAATCTTCTCCTCGCGATGCCATTACACTTGTAAAGTGGAATGAGGTAACTGTCGGGCTGTCTGAAGAATACAAGTAAGTTTATTTGTTTGTTTACTTAATACTGTCACAGCTAATTTTTTATTTTATTTTATTTTATTTTTATTTTTTTTATTTTCAGTAGAGACAGAGTTTTGCCATGTTGGCCAGCCTGGTCTCGAACTCCTGACCTCAGGTGATCCACCTGCCTCGGCCTCCCAAAGTGCTGGGATTACAGGCATGAGTGTGGTGGCGGGTGCCTGTAATCCCAGCTACTTAGGAGGCTGAGGCAGGAGTATTGGTTAAACCCAGAAGGCAGAGGCTGCAGCGAGCTGAGATCGTGCCACTGGACTCCAGCCTGGGCAATGAAGCGAGACTCTGTCCAAAAAAAAAAAAATCACAATTTTTTCTTCTTTTTGAAATAATCTGGAAACACACCTGTGTTTATGGATGTGGCATGGAAATTGATCACAGGCTCTCAGAACTCACTGGGAGATAGTGGAGGAGGCAGGAGGGCACACAGAGTAATGATGAGAGGATGCAACATCCAGTGAGGGTTAGGAGAAACATCCCAGCCAAAAAGCATCTGGAAGAAACTGAGGATGACTCAGTCCCTGTGCAGGTCACCTCCGTCTGGCTTCTGTCCACAGGGAAGCAGTTGTAACTTGCTCAAGCCAAGGGCAGCTGTGTGTTTTCCCAGGCCCTCTGGGCCAAGGAGTGGGTCTTAGGAGAGCCCAAATGGGCATGTGTGTTTCCTTCAGTTTTGATCCTAATCTATAGTCATTACTTTAATAGCACTTTATAGGTGTGCAGAGCTTTATGGAAAGTTTTATGGGCTATTTCTCATCCACAGCCCCAGGTGGGGCCTGTCATCCACCCACCGCACTGTGTGGCAGAGGACATGGAGGCCCAGGGTGGGCGGTGGTGAAGGGTGGCTGGCTCATGTGGTGACGCTACCTGGGTTTCAGCATCGTCAGATGCCTGTTGGCAGTATTAGTTGGTCTCACTGTTGAAGTTGGTGCTGCCTGATTTTTCCCACTTCACCGTGGTATGGAGTCATTTGTGGTCCAGTTCATACCCATCACGGCCCAGGGAAAGAAAGAAAGAAAGAGCCAAGGAAATCAGGCCAGAGTTAGATGATGCTGAAGACCTTGCTATCCAGATTGGTCACTGTGGCCGCGGCTCATGGCAGTCTGCAGTGTCACCGGCTGCCCAGAGCTCCTGTCTAGCAGTACCTGCCTGGCACATCACCCTGTCATTGCCTCATGGGCATGCTTCATTCCAGGACTCGCTGTGGGGGGTGCCTCCTGTTTCTGGGAGTGGAGGAAGCAGGGTGACAACCGGGCTGCTCTTCCACTGTGCTCAGCTACTGGTGAGAGAGTCGTGCCCAGGAGCCAGAGGCATCTTTGAGTTTTAGTTGCCCATTCTGGGCACATCGCTGCCTCTGGTGCAAAGAACATGTCTTGCTTTGGCCAATGGGAATGGATGGCAACGCGCAGTTAGAAGTTCCTTTTCTGAATCCTGTATGCCACTGTTCCACCCTTTTCCCTGAGGTCCCTGAGCACTGGCTCATTGCCCAGGACACACAGGTAGCACCAGGGTGGATTCACTGTGGCTCCCACGCCAGACCCCTTGCTGCCCAGGGTCCTGGGAGGGGCCTAGTCATGTGTTCACATGGCCACTGGTTTGTAAAAACTTTGCAAAAAGGAACATGCTTTTGTATTCTTTAAGAGGTCCCCACCCCTTGCTCCAACTGTGCATGCTGTGAGCCTCAGGACACTGGGCTCAGCCCCCATGTGAGCACCCCTTGGTTGACCTGTTCTTTCCAGAAGCCTCTCCCGCCGCCCTCACCTGCTGCAGTGTACCCTACCACAGGGCAGCCTGTGGGGCCCAGGAGATTCTCACCTTCTCTCTGTTCCTGTGTTTTCACCAATGCTAATCCTTGATTCCCTGACCTGGGCGACCTTCACTTCGTCACCGTCTGGTGACATCACACTCACTGTCCTAGTCCAGCTCTGATGTGCCCAACCTTGCTCAGCAGAGGGGCCAGTCACTCTCCTCCCCGGGCGTCCCCAGGACTCAGGCAGACCTTGGTTACCACGCTCACGGCCAGCACTGGAACCATCCTCCCTGTGCACCCTCTCCCACAGGTGACCCACAGAGGCTGCTCGACAAATAAATGAATGAACATATAAATTAAAAAATCGCCTGGGAAGCCCTGTAGCTGTGCTGGTTAATCTTGGTGGCAAATACCTCAATGAACCCTTCTGCATCCCTAACTTTACCTCCCATTTCCCTGGAAACCAAGACCCTGGGGCCTTTGTGTGTGTCCTCCTTGGGGCTCTGAGTCTCAGTCCAATGTGGCCATGACTATTCTCCTGCACCTGCTGGAGTGTAGCCTGGCAGAATCAGGGCAGGGGATGAGCATGGGGAGAGCACTCCTCTTCTGCCCTGATGTGGAGCAGAAGAGGGCTGATGGCAGAAGATCGCTGTTATAGCTCTCGTCTGCCTTTCCTTTTGAGGAGGCTGTGCTCCTTGTTTCATCCCAGTGAAAGGAATTTGGAAGAGGGGGAGGGAGGAAGAAGGAAGGAAGGAAGGAAAAGAAGAGAGAGACATCTATAGGAATCTACTTAGCTGTCTGTCTATGTATCTATCATCTATCCATCTATTCATTCACTCCATCTCTCTCTCTGTCTTTCCTTCTTTCATTATCCTTCCATCCACTCCTTAATCCACACACACACCCATCCAGCCAGCCATTCATTCTACCTTTTCTTTCTCATTATTTCTTCCTTTCTTTTCTTTTTTCTTTTTCTCCTTCCTTCCTTCCCTCCTTCCTTCCTTCCTCCCTCCCTCCCTTCCTCACTCACTCCCTCCCTCCCTTCCTTCCTTTCTTCTCTATTCATCCATCCACCTACCCACTCATATCTGTACATCAATCCATCCAGCCATACGTCCTCTCAACCCACCCACACCTCCATTCATCCACCCCATACCTTACCCACCTTCTCACCCGCCCATTCTCCATCCATCCATCCATCCATCCATCCACTTTCTATCTATCTATCCATCTATTGTGACTGATATTTCAATTCTCAAAAGGTACATTTAGTGTTTGTCAGAAGTATAGAAAAAATAATATCATAAAGAAAAAGATAAGTCATCTATTGTCCACAACTTAGAGACATTAATGGTAATTTTTTGGTATATATCTATCTAGAGTTTTTTCTTTTTTTGGTATAGATATAATGCAGGTATACATGTCCTTTGTAACAGACATTTTATTCATTAATATTAAATAAATGTTTTCCTATGCCATTACACTTCGTTTTTCTGCAAAAGGTGTTTTCTTCCTAGTTGAAAGTTTAATATACAAAATTGGTAGGGGAAAGGAAAACCGCCCACTCCATGGCCTTTTCTCAACGTATCATGTTTGTACACTGAATTCCTAGTCCCACCTCCGTGCACATGTACTCGTACGTGCTGTGAACATTGTGTAGCTGTAGATGCCATTTGCGTTTCACTTTCTCCTATCAACGTCCTGTTGTAAAAGTTTCACCACATTCGTATCCATCTTCATAGTTACCATTTTTGATGGCTGCAGAATACTTCAGTGACTACACGGAGCTTATTTTACTAGACCACCCCTTTGCTATCAGATCACTAAATTGTTCCTTTTTTGCCATTATAAACAGCACTGCAGTGAACATCTATTGGCTTGCATCCACAGCTGGATTCCCAGCAGAGGGTCACTGGGTCTAACTAAGCACATGAACATATTTGCAGCTTTTGCTTCAAATGGTTCTCTGGTTTCCCAGAGTCTCAATTGATCATCGAAGGAAAAATGACTCCATTCCATTCCCAGAATGAACTCACTTTGTCTTAACGGGAATAAGTAAAGCCACTGAAGGCTATTTATAAGACTGCCTTAAATCTGATGGGGCTCGATTGCGTCACTTGTCCTGGCACCTCTGTCTGCCTTCTCCCGTGCTTCCTGACGGCTTCCACTAGCAAATTGGGAGCGTCCCTTTTCCCCAGACACCACCAAGAATGACACACCCTTCCTTGGCTTCTGACCCATTTCGACTGCTGTCAGCCCAAGACATGTGAAAGCGGTTTTTATCCTCAGTTTAAGCATCAACCTCTCATATGGGGCAAAGGATTGCTCTGAGTTACCAAGGCAACGGGATTAGTCCTCCCAGGTGTCCCAGGTGCTGCTGGCTGCATCTGCAGGTTGCTCAGAGCTCCTGATATAGGGGGAGGATGCCCCAAGAGAGCTGGGACCTGGGGACATGGTCTAGCCTGAGCCATCACTGGATTTTAATTGGGAATTGGGTAATCTAAGGAGGTAGCGAGTGAATTCAAATGCATTTTAGAAAGGGCAGAGCTTTATGTGAATGCACAGGAGGGCTATTCCCTATTTTGTATTTCTTGAGACCATTTAGATGCTTTTAGGCCTGAAGGCAGGTACTAGCTTGAAAAATCCAGAGGCAGGTGTTCAGGGACTGCCGCATTGGTATGGATTGTGAGGGAGAAACGAGGAGAAAGGACCCCCTGAGTAGACCTAATGCGTATTATAGAGGGACTCTGTCCGTTTCCTTCTTTGGGCACGGAACTGGGATTGAAAGAGGCCATTTGCGTCCTTTTTTAGCCCATTCTCCTTCCCCTAGTGAGGATGGCCTATTTGCCATTCTTGGCAGATGGGCTTCTGTTTGTTTGGAGAATCCTGAAAAGTAAGAGGGATTGCTTTCCATAAAATAGTCTAGCAAGCTCCATCATCCGAAATCCTTCCTTCTGTGTCACCCAAGTCCCTCCTGCTGCAGTCCGGGTCCACGTCTGCTGAGGTCATCTGTGGAGGTGGGAGCAATCCTGGTCCCTGCAGGCTGGCAGTCACCCTTCTTTCCCCTGCGGACTGTGTTTGAGGCTTGGGTAGGGCCTGTGGTTTCCTCCAGAATCCCTCTCTGGTCTGCGTTCCCCTTACTTAGAGGCTGAGTGTCGCGTGGATGTGGGGGTGGGAGGGAGGAGACAGGGCTCATTACACAAAGACTGGGGTTTCAGCAGGAAGAGAGAGGGGGTGCTCTGTGGGCACTTCTGGAATGTTCTGCACCTAGGTCTAGAATGTAGTCATTTCTCAGAGGCTCGTGCTCACTCCTGGCTCCAGCAGTCGTGGGTTCCCCAGCCCTGGCTACTGTCCTTTCTTATAGTCACTCATCCGCCTCTGTCCGAGGGGCTGAGGGGTGGTGCGGGTCTGGGACAAGTTTGGGGGGGGGACGATACAACGGGACAGTATTCCACCCAGAAAAGTCACTTGCTTCAGATGAAAAGTCACTTGCTTCAGATGAATGAAAGTCTGCAGCCTCCAGGGGCCATGGGGAGGCTGGTCGTTGGGTTTTGGATGTTTCGATGATGACATCTGCGAGGTCACGTTGTGACTTCCAGGCCAGAGAGGTCGTGTGAAGTGGGTGTGTGGCCAGAGGCATCCCCGGGCTCCTGCTGTCTCATCACAGTAGCTGGCATTCCCATCCGATCACAGGACCTGAGAGGGCATCATAGCTCCTCCATCCCCATCCCCAGGAGCCACAGAAATTTCTTTTTCTTTATTCCTTTCCCTGAAAAACAGCAGCACCAGCTCCCACAGCTCAGGGTGCTGCGAAAGTCACAGAAGTCATGACACATCTGAGGATCTGAGGGAGAGAGGAGATTCAAGGGGATCCATCCTGTCCATCAGACCATTCGGGGTCGTCCTGAGGTAAACAGCAGAGTTGCATTGCTGCCAGAAAGAACCGAGGCTTGAAAATAGGAGATTTTAATCCCTAATCAAGCTTTGTAACCTTGAGAAATAAAATCACTGAGTTTAGGCTGGCGGGAGTCTCTGCCACCACTCTGTCAAGCCCAGATTTGATGAAAGAGGAAATGGAGGCCCAGAGAGGGAAAGGCGCTCTCCCAGGGCACAGAGTGGAGAGTCGGTGAGGGGTTTGGTGGGGGAGCGTGGGTAGTGGGGGGGGGTGCAGCTGAGGAGGTGGGATCCCCTGGGGCCAGGGTGAGGGGCACAGGGCTGTGGAGAGAAGCCCCCAAGGCCAAGCTTTTGCAAGGGCTCAGCTGCATCTGGTTCTCAGCGGGGAACTGGCCAGGCAGCACAGCGCTTGGGCTATGGGGTGAAGGGAAGAAGGGGCTGGGGAGTGCAGGTGGGAGGGGATACTGAGGCTCAGGGCTTCCATGTATTCAGGAGGCTCCCCGCGGCCGTCCCTCTCATGCTGCTTGAAGCCCAGCTTGTCTCAGTGGGTACTGGCCTAGGACAGCAGGGCTGAGAACAGAACGGGCTCCAGAGGAGGGGGCGTCCCAGTGCACCTGCCGACCCACCATAGGAGGGAACAGGCGGTCGCCTTCGACAGCCTGGGCTGGCATAGACGGGTCCAAGGAGCCCACCCTTATATCCCTAACACCCTGGGCCCTCCATCGGGTTTCTGCTCTACTGTGGCCAGGCTGCAGGGCCCTATTAGGCGGCTGGTGTTCTTGGGCGCCTGGCGGGGCAGGCAGAGCTGGGGGCGGCAGGCAGACCCAGCACACAGCACTGCTGTCTCCAAGGAGGAGGAAGGCTGGCAGGCGGGGCCGGAGAGGGCCGAGGAGCAGCGGCTGCTGAGTGTTTTCCTGCCCATGGGAGCTGCTGTGACCAGGAGCAGGAGGATGTGGCCGGAGCCCAGTGTTTCCTGCCTGATAAGCCGGCCCCTCCCTGCGGAGCCCCGGCTGCCCTACCTCTGCGCCTGCTGAGAGCCCTGCCCAGGGAAGGGCTGGCCCAGGAGGAAAATCAGTTCTCCAGATTAGCTTGCTCTGGCCGGCCTTCCTTCCCCGCCCTGTCCCAGTGGGCGCAGGAAGCCAGCAGGGCCCCAGCAGCCTGGAGGCTGCTGCCTCAGAGCACTCAGCCTCTCTCTGGGCCCCGGTCCCCAGAGAGCGGACGCTTTCTTGCTCCAAAGTCCACCATTTTCAAGGATAGCAGCGACTGCACATTATTCATGTCTTTATCAGACCCCCTGCCTGGCATTTGGGCTTAGAAAATTGGTCACTTTATTCACAGTCCACGGACCAGCCTCTTCCCACCCGGTCAGTCCTTGTCTCTGTGGCCACTTTGGAGGGACATCCTCTGAGCTGAGAGCTGTGGGCTTTGGAGGCAGTGTGGCACAGAGAAAAGGTAGGGTCTGGCATCCCTGGACCCCAATGCCACCCCAGCTCTGCCCTGAGCTGTGTGGCTGGATAAGTTCCCACCCCTCCCTAAGACTCGCTGCCTGTCTGTTACTGGAAGGGCGAGCTACATGGGAGCTCAGGGTCTCTCTCCCTTCCAGAAGCATCAGAAATGATGAGGGGTGTTGGCCACTCCCAAGGGCAGCCCAGCATCCAGGTCCCTGCTGCGGAAGAGGGCAGTAGCTGGAGGGAGAGCTCCCCCTTTTCAGTGTCATCTTGGGCTGACCCTGTGGTTTTTCCCACCCTCTGTCCTGCTCCTCAAGGGCCAGGCTCCTGCCCTGGGGAGTCGGGATGTGTAGCTCCAGCTGGGGGTCGGGTGCACAAGATGGAGGGACAGAGAGGGGCCGATCGGGGGCCTGTGGCCAGGAGAGACAGCTGCAGCATCTGCCGAGTGCCCTGGCTGTGAAATGAGGCCTGAGGTCCCGGAGACTGGAAGCCTACTCAGAGGCATGGTCGCAGACCTGAGCTTCTCCAGGCCTGCACCAGCTCTCAGACAAGCCTCCTGCCGCAGCATAGCCTCCTGTGGGCCCTGGGCCCAAGGGACTCCCCCCAGCCTGTAGGTGGGCCCCACTTTCCCTACAGACCTGCCTCTTGAGCGCCGCTCATGCAGGTGTCCCCCACCCTCCTCAGGGAGCTGGCTCTCGGTAACAAAAGGTTCACGAAGGGGGTGTTTGCAGGCCAGAAAAGATGATCCTGTGTTCACCTTGGGGACAACACTGGCATGCATGTCCCCGAGAGTGAACTGTGCACAGGCACGAGGGAGAGCAGGCGCAGGTGGCAGCTCTGCCCTACGAACGCCCAAGTTGCAGTGTCACTTTGGGATTTCATGCGACCCTCACGGCAATCCTGATGTAGGCACGATTCTGTCCTTTTATAGGTGGCGAGGCTGATGCTGAGGCTGGGTGAAGGGCCGAGGGAGGCCATGTGGCTGGGTGGGTCTGGCTTCCACCCATGGAGCAGCACTCAGATGGCTGAGGGTGTGGTGGGAGCCTGGCCCTGACTCCCCCAGCCTCCTTCACTCTCCTGCCCCAGTCTCTGCCCAGGAGGGGCGGCCATCTCTTGGGCTGCTCCTGGATGTAAGCCTCCACCAGCCGCAGCTGAGCCTGGGGGCCTGAAACAGCCCGTGGGTGGCCCAGAGGCAGGCAGGGAGCTCCCTGTGCAGCGAGACCATCTGCACCCGGGCGTCGGCACCAGGCTGCTCCCACTGCCAGCATCTCCTGAGCATGGAGGGGTGGATGAAGGAAGGTTGGGGTCTACCTATGTCTTTTCATCTATGCTCTGTGGGGCTGCCCACTGTGTGACCTTGAACAAGTTGCTTCCCCTCTCTGGGTCTCAGTAAATTAAGAGGCAGGACTTGACAGTTTCCAAGGGCTGGAATATTCCTTGTTCTCTGAGCCTGTGAAAAGGGAGCAAGAACAAGGCGAGTCCCCTCCTCTCTGACCCTGGCCTTGGCATGGGATGGTGTCTAGGGAGGTGGCAGTGGGGGTGACCCTGGGGGGGGGTCCCACTGTGCAGAGCCATGGAAGGATGAGCCTCAGGTGCTGTGCATGGCTGGGCTGGAGCTGCAGGTACTGCATCCAGGCAGGGAGCACCTCCCACACCACCATCTCCATCCTGCCTCAGCTGCCCTGGGCTGCTGCCCCACCTTCTGTCACCAGGCCATGGCGAGATGCCCCTAGACACCTGGCCTGGCCCTGTTCCCGTGCATAACCGGCCCCGGCCCCACCTCCTGGGAACTCTGCCCTGCCTTGCCCACATCACCCGATCCCTCCACCTCTCCACCCTGGGTGTTGGGCTGGATGAGATGGGGCAAGAGGCCGCTGTCATTTGAGCCCAACCTTGTGGATCCTCATGTAACCCTGGAACCCAGGAGTGCCCTCCCTGCCAGGCAGGGCCCCGTGTGAGGTTGCTGCTGGTCTCCTGTGGGAGGCAGAGGCTCCAGGCCTCGTGGACTCCCAGATTCTGTGTTTCGAATCCTAACATGACTGTCTGCCCCAGACCGTCACCCCATCACTCATTGGCTATGACCCTGAGTCTCTCCACCTCTTATCCAGCTAGAGATGATGCTTCCAGAAGATCTAAAGATGTTTCCCTTTTACTTAAAAAGTTTTATCTGACCAGTACCGCCAATAAGGTAAAGCTTAAATTTCACAGAGGAACATTCAAGGCCTTTGACAATCCAGTCCCAACTTACCTGGGCAACCTCTCATCACTTTACACAGTTCCCACGGCACCCCGTGTGTTCTGGGCACAGCCAATTTCCAAACAGAATCTGTTTCCTCATACTCCAGTGCCTTTGCATAAGCTGTTCCCCCTGGAATACCTTTTCCCACCCTGTCCTCGGTGGATTCCTGCTCCTGTCTCAGGACCCAGCGCAGTGTTCCCCTCTCAGAGTCCCTTTGCAACAGCCCTCCACCCTCTTAAGCCCACCCATGCCCGGTCCCCAGCCATGCAGTGTGTGGGCCCATTTTCTGTTCATTCTCACGAGCCTCTCACATGGCCTTGACGGCGTCATGTTGCAAGCTGTGTTTTAAGTCTGCCTCCTCCCACTGGTCTGGGAATGTATTTATCTGGGAAAGGCATTTTATTTATCTGTCTTGCCATGGGGCCTGCTCCCTGCCAGGCACACAGTAGGTGTCCAGTCACTGCTGGTTGGAGGGCTGAATGCCTGGGTTGCAAACACCAATGGGTCCACCCTCTGCACAGCCTGTGGTCTTAACACCATTTGTTCCATTTCCCTGTGGCTCAGTTTTTCTATCTGTAAATTGGTCCTGCTTTCTGCCAAGAGGTTTTGGATTATGGTGATTGAAGCAACAGGAATGGCTTAGGAGAGGGCCAAGGGTGTGATTTATTTCCTAATGCAATCGCCCCTTGATGATCCCTGGAAAAGCTGAATTCTTCACTGGATCCCTGCCACTTCCTGGGCTGTGCCAGTACCCCCACCCTTTCCATCAGTCAGGAATGCTATTTGTGACACCGTCCTCACCGAAGTGTGTGATTAGAAACAAAATGACACATATGGACACACACACACACACTCTTCACAAAATCTGACTCTCCTGTTGACCCCACTGGGACAGATGCTGGAGGCGGGGCTGACACTGATGAATCAGTTAGGATTTATCTCAGTAAGGAGTGGGCTACTCACTCTATAGTAAAAAGACTGCTGAACTCTCTCTGGAAGTAAAGTGGCTCTCTGGTCAGTTATTCTTCCAAGCCCAACTACAAAGCTTTTCTTGTTTACTTTATTAAACGTGTCGTGTAGGTACACGCAGGAGACTTGGAAGCAGAGACGCAACAGAGAGAGTGCAGTGGAAGAGAGTGAGACTCTCGTCTCACCGTGCAAAGGCATCTTTTGTTAGTATCTTGTTATATTGCTTCTAGACTTTTTTTTTCCCCCAGATGTGTGGCTCACATAAATATCTACTTTCTTTTAGAATGTTTGCATTGTTTTGGAAACTTACTTGCTTTTTTTTTTTTTTTT
>NW_016107440.1:4246744-4254022 GCF_001604975.1 Cebus imitator | reverse complement strand
TTTTAGGTAAGAGGGTGTGATGGTTAATATTGAGTGTCAACTTGATTGGATTGAAAGCTGCAAAGCATTGTTCCTGGGTGTGTCTGTTGTCTGTGAGGGTGTTGCCAAAGGAGATGAACATTTGAGTCAGTGGGCTGGGGAAGGCAGACCCACCCTTCATCTGGTGGGCACCATCTAATCAGCTGCCAGCAAACATAAAGCAGGCAGGAGAACATGAAAAGGACAGACTGGACTCGCCTCCTAGCCTACATCTTTCTCCCGTGCTCAATGCGTCCTGTCCTCAAACGTCAGACTCCAAGTTCTTCAGTTTTGAAACTTGGACTGGCTTCCTTGCTCCTCAGCTTGCAGACAGCCTATTGTGGGACCTTGTGATTGTGTGAGTTAATACATAATAAACTCCCCTTTATATATACATAGATAGATATAGATATATCCTATTAGTTCTGTCCCTCTATACAACCCTAACTAATACAGAGGGTCTCACTCTGTCACCCCGGCTGGAGTGCAGTGGTACGATCTCGGCTCACTGCAGCCTCGACCTCCCAGGCTCAAGTGATCCTCCTACCTCACCTCTTGAGTACCTGGGACTACAAGTGTGTGCCACCATACTTAGCTAATTTCTTAATTTTTTGTAGAGATGGAGTCTTGCTATGTTGCCCAGGCCCAGGCTGGTCTTGAACTCCTGGGCTCAGGCCGCCTGCCAAAGTGCTGGGACTGCAGTCTTGAGGCACTGTGTTCTCACTTTCTAAATGTTCAGTTCTGTTATTCCATTGACTGTTTCTAAAGAACATGTCACCCACTCTGCTCACCATCATCTGACCCCCGCCCCACCCAGCCAGTCTGCTGTTGGAAAGGCCTCTCCGGGCAGCCAGGGACATAGGGATGCCCACTTTCAATTCCATGCTGGGTACCCAGGAGGGAAGTGACTTGTCTGAGGGCTAATGATGAGTCAGCAGCTTGGCCCTGGCTACCCTGAGTGCTGGGAATTGGCCCCGGGTCGGTCTCAGTCTCTGACGTGTGCCGTCTTGCTCAGGGCGGAAACCTCTCTTCCTGGGGAGGAGGGGCAAAGGCTCTGGGGTGCCCCAGGCCTGGAGATGCCTCCCTTTGCTAGAAACTGCACAGGGGGTGTGCGCTGGGCATTTTCCTGAGTGTGTCTCCCCCATCCAGCTAGACTGTGACCCTGCAGGATGTGGTCTTCCTGGCTCTTATGCCCTGGGTGGGGCCCTGTCCAGCTCACTGCTGAGGGGAAGTGTGGTTCAAAGGGGAGTGACTTGGGCCCAGTGTGAATCTCCCCAACCTGTGGGCGTGAGACTGCTTGAGTTACTGCAGTCCCCTGAGCACCGGTTCCTCATCTGGAAGAATTGGGATCCTGAGACCCCTCACCCAGTGGAGAGGTGCATTGACTTTCACACTGTCGTCAAATGACTCAAAGCAAGTGCTTGCTCCATAAATGGGCACTTTTCCTCCTGTCCTGCCCTGTTGCTGCCCATCTTGGAATCCCAGGGGCTTCCTACCAACAGACCACAGCTCAAAGTCTCAGACTTACAGTTAGGACCCTTCGCCACATCCCCGCCACCAATGCTTGTTGGCATCAAGACAGGCTTGGCAGAGGGCATTGGCACCTTGGCAAGCAGGCAGTGAAAATACAGCAGGACACACTGTGCGAAGGCAGCTTTGAGATGTCTCTGAGTTCCAATTTTGAACTTCGTGCACAGGAGCACCCCAGTTGCCCTCTTACACAGAAATTCTGGAACCCATGTCTCCCCCTGGCTCACCCAGGCAACCTGTCTCTGACCACTGCCTCTAACTACCTTCCAGTCTCCTCCTGGCAGCCAGCATCTGCCTAATTCAGGGCCGGCCCTGTCCAGTCTCTCTTCCAGGCCTCCTATGCCCGAGTCCTGACTCTTCTGTGATGGGTTCTGCCTCTGTGTGGCGGGACGATCTCCTTATGGATTAGGTGTGGGATATTTGGCCTCTGGACTTGATTGAACTTCCTAGAAGAGGAGAACGTTGATCAGTGTGCAGAGTGATTTACGGAAAGGTGTGGACTGTTAGGTCTGTTGGGCCTGGGGTGCACCCCAGATAGTTAAGTAGTAGCTAGGGAACAACAGAAATTACCCAGCTCCTAACCATAAAATGAGGATAATGAAATGAATTGCCTGACCCTTGGTAGGTACTCAATATCAAGGAAGACCCCTTTCATTATATTATTTTTATATCCTCCTCTGTGCCTTGCACATTCCAGGCTTTCCATAAATGCTCATGAAATGTGGAAGCTGCCCACTATCAATGTGGCAGCTAGTGTGACCAGCTGGGTCGCTGTGAATGGTTGGGCCATTGAAAATGACTGGATCAGTGCGATCAACTGGATCAGTGTAATCGACTGGGTCAGTGTGATCGAATGAATCACTGTGATCTAATGGATCTGTGTGATTGACCAGCTCTGTAAGATCAACTGGATCAGTGTGAATGGTTATGTCAGTGTATGAGTGACTGGATCAGTGTGATCAACTGGGGGGGGGGGTCAGTGCGTTTAACTGGATCTGTGCGATTGACTGGTTCAGTGTGAATGACCAGGTTAGCGTGATCAGCTGGACTGGTGTGATCAACTGATCTGTGTGATGATAGCTTGAGTCCTGGGAAGTTGAGGCTGCAGTGAGCTGCGATCACACCAGTGCACTCCAGCCTGGACAATACAGCAACGCCTTGCATAGAAAAAAAAAAGAATTGTCTCCCTGAGGGAGGAAAAGGAGGAACAGTTGGCCACGGGCTCCCACCTCCCATTGGCTAGGTCATTCCATGAGATGTTAAGCTCCCTGAAACCCAGGATGTGCAGGAGAGGATACCATGTTGGCTCCTGAAGGTGCCTGATGCTGTGACATCAAAGAAGTCACAGGAGAGGAAGCAGCAGACATTTGGCATAGCCTTGAGATGAGTGCTGGCCATATACAGTGGGAGGAACCTATGTGGAACAGTTTTCTGTGGCCTTAGCTGGAATCCGAGGTGAGGCCAAGAAGGTAGGAAGTGGCTCACAGCAGGGTCGGGGGTGACAAGGACCTTTGAAGAGCTTGCAGTCTCAGGTTTCTGCTCTGCACATGAAGCCACCTGGCTATGACTGGCTGAATCTAAAGACAGGGATTCCTTCTGGGCATTGAGTTCCCTCCACCAGCAAACTACCAATTCAGAGTCTGAACATGAGTGTCCCCAGGACACCATGATGCCTGGCTGGTACTGTCCTTGAGGCAGTTGCCACTGTCTGGTTAGTGCTTCCTGCAGAGTCCTGGGCAGCACCAGCCGACTTTTACCTACAGCTCTGTCCTTTTGCCGTAAAAGTTCCAAAGCCTTTGTCTACCTGTATGGCGTAAACCCATTCACAGAAACATCGGAGGCAGTTGGAGTCCTCAGGAAAAAACACTCAGGCCGGTTGACATGAGAGGCCCTGGGCGGTGCCACTTCCTCCACTTTGTGGGTCAAGGGAGGTGCATTTGCAGATTCTGCTGGAAACCTGAAACCCACAGCAAGGTCAGCCTCCTGAGAAACACTTCTGGAATGATGGGGCCTGGACAACATAGCCTCATGGTATTGGAGGTTAGATTAGGTTTATAAAACCTACGTTTCAGTTCCCACACTGGCCCAGGTGCTGGGAGCCATGTTCCTAGAATGTTGAGCAGGAAGGACACAGGGTTTCCTTGTTTCTCATTTAAAAAATGTGGGTACTGGCAAACACCTGTGTTCTCTCAGCTGAGTAGGTAGAAAAGCACTTTATAGGAGGTGTTAGAAAGCCCTCAGTTCTCTGGGTTCTTTGGGGGACACAAGCAACACCATGAAGCATGCTGATGAGGAAATGTTCATGGGTGCATTTTAGTAAGGCTGATGCCCTCCTGCACCAAGTCAGAGGACATTGCTGTTGGGGCAGGTGTTTTCTGAAGAGGGAACTATGAGGATGGCTAACCTCTGTTTTGTTTTGCTCAAATCCCTCATTTGGCTTTTTGTGTGCAAGTTCCCAGAGTTCTGCTTCTGGGTCCCGAATAGTTTTCCATCCAAGAGTGGACACTGTGGTCTCCCTCCAAGTCCAGAACAAAAGGGTAGCTCATACCCAGAAGCCATTATGCAGGTGGGCAGGGTGACGGACTCAGCCAGGGGTTGTGTCCTTGAAGGCAGTGGATGGGGCAAGAGCCCTCATCTAGGGGTAAAAGATGTACTTCTGTCTGGGCTTCTTCCCCTATTAGTCAAGTGACCTTGAGCAATCCTTCCACCTGTCTGAGCCTCAGTTTCCTTGTCTGTCACAGTTGAAGTATTCCCTGCCCTGCCTGTCTCACTGACCTCAGTCAAATACTGGGTGTGTGCACATCAGCTCACACAACCAAACCCTGGATGGTGGGTGGAGCTGCCTCCAGGACAACTGCATTAAGGAAGCAATCTCTCAATCAATCTCTAGTCTCTTTTGCTTCCCTTTGCCTATTGGCTTCTTTCTCTCACGCTGGAATCGCAGCTACAGGCTGCTCTGGCCTCCTAGAATCCTTAACAGCCTCACAACCAAAAGGAAGAGAACCCTGGCAGCTGTAGAAAGAAAACCCCCAGAATCACTCATCCTGGCTGGGGGTGTGGTCGGTGGGCTGAGGATGGGGTACTTCGATTGGTCCAGTCTGGGCCATGTGCCCACATCTGCTCCAATCACTGTGGCCCAGAGCAATGGGGCACCATGATTGGTCCACCTGGGGAAAGCTCACCCTTTGGCCAGGGGAAGCGCTGTGCCTGGGACCCCCCCATCAGAAACAGGAGACCACTCTCTCTCCTTTAGGGCACTGATGTGTCTTTTCTGTATCCTGACGTATGAGACTCATCCTCGTAACCAGCATGCGGTAGGCACTTTCTATATGTCTGTGGAATCGCGTTGACAGTGAGGTTTCTGACACTGCAGAGTTACTTGAGTTAGAAACCTGCTTCTGGGCTTCCCAGGACCCATCCCCATCCCCAAGTACTGTGTATGTTCAATCGCTTGTTAGCGTCCTGCCTTAAAACGTGAGCTCCTCGGCCGGGCGCGGTGGCTCAAGCCTGTAATCCCAGCACTTTGGGAGGCCGAGGCGGGTGGATCACGAGGTCAAGAGATCGAGACCATCCTGGTCAACATGGTGAAACCCGGTCTCTACTAAAACTACAAAAAATTAGCTGGGCATGGTGGCACGTGCCTGTAGTCCCAGCTGCTCAGGAGGCTGAGGCAGGAGAATTGCCTGAACCCAGGAGGCGGAGGTTGCGGTGAGCCGAGATCACGCCATTGCACTCCAGCCTGGGAAAAAAGAGCGAAACTTCCCAAAAAAAAAAAAAAAAAAAAAAACGTGAGCTCCTCAAAAGCGAGGACCTTGTCTGGCTTATTTACCGTCGAGTCCTCCACACCTGACAGCCTCTGGTACAGATAATTGGTCAATTAATGTTTGTGAAATGAACATCAGCTGTCTGTGAGGCTCTGCGTCTTGACGGAAGGAACGTGACTCCGGCCTTTCAGGTTGCCGGCGCATTCGTCATCCCTCTCCGTCCGTCCTCACTTCCACTTTCTCCTCCTCTGGATGCAGTTATGACTTAAGGTATGCCCAACAACCAATTCTTTTTTTTTTTTTTTTTTTTTAGCAAAAAAAATGTATTCTCTTTTGAGGGTGTTGAGGGGTGATGGGTTAAATGGCAAATCTATTTTTAGTTCTTTGAGAAATCCCCAAACTGCTTTCCACAGGGGCTAAATTTTATTGCATCACCACCTACAGTTACATTTCTCCACAACTTCAACGTGTTACTTTTTGACTTACAATAACAGCCATTCTTACTTGTATGAAATGATATCACCTTGTTGTTTTGATTTACATGTCTCTGATGATTGGGGTGTTAAGTGTTTTTTGAATGTTTATTGGCAACTCTGTTTTCCTTTGAGAAGTGTCTATATAATTTTTCTGATTTTTCAAATTAAATTTCTTATAGATTCTATATATTAATCACTTGTATGCAGTTTGGAAATATTTTATTTCATATTGTAGGGTGCCTGTTTCCTTTGTTGATAGTTTCTTTGGCTGTGCAGAAGCTCTTAAGTTTAATTAGATGCAAAGTTTTGATTTTTGTTTTCATTGCACTCACTTTTAGGATGTTATTCAGAAATTCATTCCAGGAACCAGTGTCTAGAAGAGTATTTCTAAGTGTTATAGGACTTCTGTAGCTTGAAGACTCACAGATAAGTCTTTAATCTATCTTGACATATATTTTCTATATGGAAAGAGGTAGGCTTCCACACATTTTCTGTATATGACTAGCCAGTTTTCCTAGTACTATTTATCATAACAATTATTATTTTTTGAGACAAAGTCTCTCTCTGTCATCCAGGCTGGAGTGCAGTGGTGCAATCTCGGCTCACTGCAACCTCCTCCTCCTGGGTTCAAGCGATTCTTCTGCCTCAGCCTCCCAAGTAGCTGGGACTACAGAAGCGCACCACCACACCAGGCTCATTTTTGTATTTTTAGTAGAGACAAGGTTTCACCATATTGGTCAGGCTGGTTTCAAACTCCTGAACTCGTGATCTGCCCATCTCGTCCTCTCAGAGTGCTGGGATTACAGGTGTGAGCCACCATTTTCAGCCCGTCAGTAGCATTTCTAGAAACTAACAAGTATCTCAAAATCATCATTAAAAAATTTTCCATCTACTATAATTGTAGTAACTATATTTTGAAATAAATTTAACCAAAACTTTGAAGCACATTTGTAGGGTTTCTCTCCAGTATGAATTATCTTACGTGTAGTAAGGTTTGGAGATTGGTTAAAAGCTTTGCCACGGCTGGGTGTGGTGGCTTACACCTGTAATCTCAGCACTTTGGGAGGCCGAGGTGGGCGGATCACCTGAAGTCAGGAGTTCAAGACCAGCCTGGCCAACATGGTGAAACCATGTCTTAAAAATAAAATAAAATAAAATAAAGGCTTTACCACATTCCTCACATTTGTAGGGTTTCTATCCAGTACGAATTATGTTTTTTTGGTTTATTGTTTTTTCTTTTAGAGGATTCACCATGTTGGCCAAGATGGTCTTGATCTCTTGACCTCATGATTTGCCTGCCTTGGCCTCCCCAAGTGCTGGGATTACACGTGTGAGCCACCGCACTCAGCTTATCAAACAGCGAATTGTGAATACATCTCTGGCCTAAATATATCTCGGTTGTTGATAAATGCTAGTGAGACCATGGTTTTTACCAAGGTGGTAAGATCTACAAACATTTATATTTGTGTAATCACCTTAAAAACAAGTAC
>NW_016107440.1:4220279-4246026 GCF_001604975.1 Cebus imitator | reverse complement strand
TGGAATCTTGCTCTGTTGCCCAGGCTGGAGTGCAGTGGTACAATTTTGGCTCACTGCAATCTCCGCCTCCCGGGTACAAGCGATTCTCCTGCCTCCGCCTCCTAAGAAGCCAGGACTACAGGTATGCTCCACCACAGCTAGCTAACTTTTGTATTTTTAGTAGAGATAGGGTTTTACCATATTGGCCAGACTGGTCTCAAGCTCCTGACCTCATGTGAGCCACCCTGCCCAGCCTGGACAGGCTTTTTAAAGTTCCTGTGAATCTTTGAGGTAGCTGCTGATGCTTCTCGAGCAGATTGGTGACTTGCTTTCTGGGTAGTCGATGGCATTGCTGTGGTTCCTGGTAGATGCAGAGAACAACTTTTTGCATGTTACAGTTTCATCATTAACTTTCTTGAAAAAGAGAAAGTCAGTATACTTACATTGTCATTACTCAGGCACTTTCCCTGTTTGTTGAGTTCATTGCCACCAAAAGGGTTTATTGGAAAATGAAAATGCAGTGGCAAACACTAAGATAAGTGCATGGCTGTAGCTTTGCAGCAGGTGGTAAGTAGCTAGGTCATTGCAGCAAGGCCGTGGGGCCTCCCCTCTGTGAGCTCTTCTTCTTCCCAGCTCCTGGCCATACTGCCTATGTGCCTGGCTTGTCTCTCTCACATTTCCCACTGACCCCAGAGCCTGGTGGCTTCATGTGTCTTGCAAGTGGCTGAGGTGGTAAGCAGCCGGTGGGAGCAGCGGTGCTAAGCCCCCCTCTCAGGACCACCACCATGGGAAGAGCTGGCTCTCCCCAGTTGCTCGTGTCCGCCTGCATTTCAGTATCTCAGGAAGGGTCCGGGCGCTGTTTTTGAAGGGTTCCACTGAGTCAGGAGAGGGTTGGGAGGGGCAGGTCAGCGCTCTGCCTCTTCTAGTTCCAGGCTTGAGCGTGGGTGAGAACTCACTCACTGCACACCCACGTGCCTACACACCCGGAGAGTCCCACAGCACAGGATGCAGTCATGGCAGGAGCTGAAGCCCAGGTGGGGAGCCACCTACTGCTCCAGCTTCTCTTAGAGCAAGTCTTCATGGAACTCCACTAAACAATGCAAAGCTGGGGTGCATGCCAAAGCAGGCCCAACACCGGGATAAGAGAAGTCACCCAGGATGGTCCCAGAGAACCCAGAATGTATGGTCCCTTTATCCACAGGCTCCAGCAGGTATTCCGTTTCAGATGGGTCTGGGGACAGTTCCCCAGTTTAGGGTCTTCACTCCTGCGTGTGAGAGCTTAGGCCTTGCATTGAGTCGGGGGCTTGGGTGGGAGGTCCACTGTCCCACCGTGGACTGGGGGTCCACCCCATGTCTGCTGTAACAGAGTGGCTCCCTGCTGCTCCTCAGGAAGATGGGAGGGAGGAGTTTTCCCAGGGCCCACCCATTTGCTATCCATAGCTTGAGACAGAAAGCCCAGTTTTGACTTCCACGGAGGCTGGGGCCCAAGGCCTTTCTTCCACTCACTGCTGTGGCTTCCCTCCACATTTCAGACCCCTGTGACTCTCCCAACTGTTACTGACCCCTTCATAAATGCAGCTCAGCTACACACAAAATACATATTTACAGAGCACCACACCTGGAACTCCTGCAGATGCCAGTGGGGACTGAGGGAGAAGGGCGGCTTCCCACGCTGGCTCAGGACCCGGTCGCCTGAAATGCAATTCTTCCCAAGGCCACTTGGTTCACTCACGCGTTTGGAAGGCCTCCTGATCCAGCAGGGCCCCTCCTCTTCTCCAGCCTTGCCTCTCAGATGATGCCAGGCCCCCAGGCCTCCTCTGCTTGTCCTTGAACAAATGCCACCAAATGGTACGGAAGTCACGTGGAAGTCAGCCAGGTGTAGATTGTTGGTCTACAGCACATGGCCCATGTAGAAGCGGTACCCACTTGCCCCTTCACCAGCTTCCCCACACACATACGAGTACACACACACACGCACACTCCCATCCACACTGGCTGCGGGGGTGTCTGGGACCCTGGTGAGGCCCTAGACAGGATCCGATGGCAGCTCTCACACTTCCCTCGGGACCATAGTGGTTTCATCCATGCAGTAGATGTAGTTGTTCAAAAATGTTTATGGAATGAAAGGGGAAGGAAGGAATAAAAAACTTAAGAAACTACCAGAACCTCCTTCCTCTGTCCCAAGAGGTGTTAGAAGTTCATCAGGCTTCTTGGGGATCAACACATCTGGCTGTGGCAAAAGGGTGAGATGGGAGGAGAGTCTGGAGTGCAGCTCCCAGTGAGGCTGCCTTCCCCACTGGGGGCTCCTTCGTCCTGGACTTCTCTGCCAGTGCTGCAGAGGGCTGTTCTGCTCCTTCTGCAGGGCACCCGTCACTAAGTGCCCCCCCAGCCGCCGAAGGCAGCCAACTCTGGCTGGAAACACGGACACCAAGTGCACCTTTGGTGGCACAAACTAGAAAGTAGGTGGCAAAGCAGAGACAGGCGGAATGAGCTAATGACATGGGCCTGCCCCATTGGGCACAAGGGATGCAGCAGGCGATGGCAGAGCAGGGCAGAGGCGGTCTCCGGCTTGGGAAGAGGCAGCACATGGTGACCCCCTCACTGTCCTGATTTTGAGGGCCAAAGTCACCAGTCAAACCCACTGCTCCAGGACTTTTGCCACTGTTTGCATGAGAGGCACAACACCCCCAGGAAACAGCATGGAAGCGGGAGGGCTTCTGTGCTCTGCTGTGTGTGACTTTGATTAGGTTCTCATGCTCCTTGAACCTTGAAACCCTTGACACATGGGAAGAGCAAACGTCACCTTGTCTTTCTCCTAGTACATCTTAGTGAGAGAGGGACCTGAGACACCATCCAACAGCACCCCTGCTCCACAGGAGAGAGAGCTGGGTCCCAGGGATGAAAGGGACGCATGCAGTGTCACACAGTGGATCCATAGCAGAGAGGGCTTCAGGCCAGGTTTCCAACCTCTGGGACAGCACCTGCCCCCTTCCTGAGTTCAGACAGTGCAGATGCTCCTGGGAGAAGGAATTTTCTGGAGGGCACAGGGCTCTGGGTCCTTTTGTGGGAGAGCTGCAGGCTGGGCTGCATGCAGTGAAGCCTGCGGTGGAAATGGCAGGAGGAAGAATCCCAGGATAGATTCTCGTTACATAGTACGGGGTTCCCTGGAGGGCTTCACTGGTGTGTGGGGCACCCTGCTTGTATTATTACCTGCTTGTACCCTTGGGTGGCTCCATCTTCAGCTGAGGTCAGGCTTGTCGGCACATGACCAGTGCCCCCAGAGCAAAGCTCTGTGCTTAGCAGAGCTGCATAACCATCTCCTGTAACTCAACGGAAATTGTTTGGATGGGATTTTAGGTGGTAGCAGGTGGTTTCCAAGACAGAGACCAGACAGCATGGGTTTGTTTCTTTTTATCGCAAGAAGTCTCTGTGGGTGCTGAGCTCACCATGCCGCACAACTCACGGCTGTGGATGGCTGGTCGGTCCCCAGTCAGTCTGGGGTGGCGGTCGGGGCCTTCTACTTCCTTGCCTTCGCATTCTTTCCTTTACTTGCTTTGTGGGGCTTCAGGGCTTCCTCCTGGCCTGCGTGGCTGGTGATGGGGGGCGGGAAAGGGGCGGGGGCGTTGAGGTTCAGAGTCTTCTTCTGAAGCTTCAGGTCCAAGATGGCGAAAGTGTTCTGGATCTGGCACTGCAGCAGCTTCTGCAGGAGCTCCATCTGGATGTGGACGGCCTGGTGGACGAGGCTCTCCAGCTCCTGTAAGGAATGGGGAGGGCCAGTGAGCGGGGCTGGGGAGCCTCGTGGGATCTGGTTCTCAACTCAGACCCCGTTGTGGGTCCAAGGATGTGTCTACTGTCCACCCATCTCACCCTGAGTATGCGCCATGGCTGCCTTGACCTCTGGCTTCTGGTTGACTTCAGCCAACTAGGGGCGGGAGGTCTGAGGATGGGGGAGGTCCCACCTTCTGACCAGCTGTGGGCTGGCCACGGCAGGGGACCTCTACCCATGGTCACCCTTCCTGTCCTTCAGCACTTGCCTATAACTAAAGCTCTCTTTTTGGGTTCCAATAGTCACTCCCTCCCTTTTCTTTTCTGGCTTAGAGTGGCGGCCATGCTGTTTGAGTGTGTCATTTGTCCTGGGCCCCCTGGCCACTGCCATATTTCCTAGAGACTCTACTCCCTGAGCAATGCAGGCTCCATCTGGATGCCCCATCCCCCATCATCCTCATTCTCACCTCTCAGAGTTCTAGTGGCAACGTCATGGGAGAGGACGGGAAAATTGCTTCAGAGAGTAGGCTTATCCTCCACCCAGCCAGCCAGAAAAGAAATAGAAACGCAGCCACCGTCCAGCCACCATGTTGAACAGGAAGCCCGGTTGTTCAACCCCGTCATGGCCCACAGAGCCTGGAGACATGGACCACGTAGCTGTGTTTCTCCAGGCTCCCTGCCGGAGCGACCACACAGCAGAGCTGTTGTTGGGGGAGATGCTGGGAGCCATTGGTTGTCTGTAGTGCATTTATTTGAGATCTCGTATTTCACTTAAAATGTATGCAAAATTGTACATTGCCCCAGAATATCCCTTCGGTTGTTTTTGTAGAAAATAATGTTCTTCCATAACATTATTATTTTTATTATCAATATTTTTTTGAGATAGAGTTTCGCTCTTTTTGCCCAGTCTGGAGTGCAATGGCGCTATTCCAGCTTACTGCAACCTCTGCCTCCCGGGTTCAAGCGATTCTCCTGCCTCAGCCTCCAGGATAGCTGGGATTACAGGCGTGTGCCACCACACCTGGCTACTTTTGTATTTTTAGTAGAGGTGGGGTTTCTCTATGTTGGTCAGGCTGGTTTCGAACTGCCGACCTCAGGTGATCCGCCTGCCTTGGCCTCTCTAAGTGCTGGGATTACAGGTGTGAGCCACCACACCTGGCAAGAATGGGCTGTGTTTATTCTACGACTCTGAGTGCCCCATCTCAGGTGCATGGCTGGGGCACATGGCGTAGGGGGCCCTGGCTCACCAGCTCTGCCAGGCAGGGGCCAGCAGTGCCGTGCTGGAGGCTGGACATGGAGCTGGGAGTAGCAGGGAGGAAGAGCTGTGGGACATGCAGGGCATTAAGGGCCAATCTCTCCCACTGTGGCCAGCCTCCCTGCCTCTACCCTGCCACCCGGCATGCTAGAACAAGGTCCCTGGCAGGGAGCCAGAGACATAGACTATTGCATGGGTTTTGTTGGGTTCCTATTGAATGTCTTCATGAGCTAAGGTTACATGGCTCCTCGATGTGCAATTTGTGTGGAGACTTAACCTTACTTAGATGAGCACCATCCAGGCTGCTGTGTTCATTGTTCTTTAGAGATTTTCGTGTGTGTGTGTGTGTGTGTGTGTGTGTCCCTAAAGAAATACTTCCTAGGGCCATTTGCTCTTCAGCTGATGATTCAGAAACCAAAACCACTTGGAACTCACAGGCCCTGCAACTCCCACACTCCAACGCCTGAAACACACGCACACACACATACACACACATGCACATACTTGTCTCTCAAAGTATGTTCAAAGATGATGCAACAACGATGACTTCAGTGCCTGTGTGTAGCTAAGAAACTAATGGAGTCTTGGCCAGGCCCTCAGCAAGTCAGCTGCTCTGGGGCCGGGCTCGTCCCAGTCATTGAAGAGCTGGTCGTGGGAAATGCTGGCAGCTAGAGCCCCAGTGGTCTGGCAGACCCACCAAGAGAGCAGTCCCAAGTCTGAGGTTTAGGCACCAGATCCTTCCACGTCTTCCCTGGGCCCCAGCTCCACCCTTTGTCTCCCTGGTCACATGACCCTCCAGAAGCTGTCCCCCTGTCCGTGCTTCCTCCATCTTCTCCCCCAGCCTGGGTACATGCCAGCTGTGGAGAATCACTGCAGTTCCAAGGCTGGGGTCTTTTTCCTGACTCTCTTGGTGGAATCTGTCACTGATAAATGAGACAGAGGAAGGAGCTTAGAGTGCAGGGTCAGCCAGGTCTGTCTGAACGTGAACTCTACCACATGCTAGCTTGGTGACCTTGTGAGTTGATAAGTTCTCTGAGCCTCAGTCGTCTCATCACTAAAATAGGGACATGAATTTCTCCCTTGCAGGGACATTGCATGACAAGGTGCACTCGAAGCCCATGGCTAGACTCTGGATTCCTCCCTGCTTCTCTCCCCCTCCCCTGTGTGCCAACGATGTGCTCCCATCTGCAGTGACTCCAGCCCAGACTGATGTCCTTGCAGGTCTAGGTGCCCACCCTTGGCAAGTAGGCAGAGCCTCACCTGTCTCTCCAGGACCCGGCTGGGGTGCGCGGGCATGGCGGAGGTGAACGCCTTCTGCAGCGAGTTCTCCTGCTCCAGGAGCAGCGCTTCCTTCAGGAGCAGCATGTCGGCGCGCTTCTGTGCCTCGGCCTCGGTCAGCGCAGCCACCTGCTGCTCATGGGTCCACAAGCCCCTGTCCATGCCCTCGGCCAGCGGGAGGGGCTGGGGTGGCATGCACACTTCCAGGTGGGCAACAGTCAGGTCGACCTGCTGGTCCTGGCCCAGGACATACTGGTAGAGTTTGTAGTGGTGGATGAAGGTGTGGTGGAAGTAGTCACAGAGGGCCAGCAGGTGGGTGGGGTTGAAATGGCCCTGGTAATCTCTGAGCTTGTTCCCCAGAATCATCACAGCCTCAGTAACGGAGCAGCCTGTGGGCACAGGAGCCAGGTAGAGTGGGAGTGGGACAGAGCTGCCCTGCCAGGCCTTGGATGTGGGCTCTGCACATAGACAGCCTGGTCACAGAGCCCATGTCCCATTGCATTTTAAAAAATATGTATTTTTATTTATTTATCTTTGAGATACGGTCTCATTCTGTCACCCAGGCTGGAGTGCAGTGGTGCAATCATAGCTCACTACAGCCTCCAGCTTCCAGGCTCGGGAAATCCCCCAGCCTCAGCCTCCTGAGTAGCTGGGACTACAGGCACATGCTACTAAACCTAATATTTTTTATTTTTTGTAGAGATGAGATTATTGCTATTTTACCCAGGCTGAACTTCTGAGCTGAAGCGATCCTCCTGCCTCAGCTTCCTAAAGTGCTGGAATTACAGGCGCGAGCCACTGTGCTGGCTCTAACTGCGATTCTTACTACCATGCACTAGCTCTGGAAAGCTATGCAGTGTACCATGTTTCCTTTTTACCTGCAGTAACTTACATTTATCCCATTTTTTCCTTACATGATTATCCCAGTATAATCATATAAATATGATTATATGATCTCAGTATAATCACATAATCATTACCATAATTTTTTTTTTCAAACTCTTGGCCTCAAGCCATCCTTCCACCTTGGCCTCCCAAAGTGCTGGGATTACAGGAGTGAACCAACATACCTGGCCAGTATTTTGTCTTTTGACACTTATTTTAAAAGACAAAATGCTGGCCAGATGTGGTGGTTCAAGATCAAGCACACCTGCTACTTTAGCTGTGCTTTATCTTGTTTCACTTCTAACTCTTTAGGAAGGAGATGAGGATGTAGAAAAGGAATTCCGATAATACTGAAGCAGGAAGTGGTGGGGCATGGTGGCTCACGCCTGTAATCCCACCATTTTGGGAGGCTGAGGTGGGCGGATCACTTGAGGTCAGAAGTTTGAGACCAGCCTGGCCAACATGACAAAACCCTGTCTCTATTAAAAATACAAATATTAGCCGGGTGTGGTGGCAGGTGCCTGTAATCCCAACTACTCAGGAGGCTGAGGCAGGAGAATCACTTGTGAGAGGAGGTTGCAGTGAGCCAAGATCGTGCCACTGCACTCCAGCCTGGGCAACAGAGTGAGACTCCGTCTAAAAAAAAAGAAAAAAATCCCAGCACTTTGTGAGGCCAAGGCAGGAGAATCACCTGAGGTTGGGAGTTTGAGACCAGCCTGACCAACATGGAGAAACTAAAAATACAAAATTAGCTGGACATTGTGGCGCATGCCTGTAATCCCAGCTACTCGGGAGGCTGAGGTGAGCTGAGATCATGCCATTGCACTCCAGCCTGGGCAACAAAAGCAAAACTCTGTCTCAAAAAAAAAAAAAAAAAAAATAGAGTGGAGCAGGAGGTGATTGATGCCCAGACAACTTGCTGTGCTGGTGGTTTGTGCCACAGACAGAATGGGAAAGTATTCTTGATCCCATTTGTGCAAAGGATTGGCTCTGAGGGCAGCACTATGGGCAGTGCTCCTCGAGGCATGACCTGCCTCCCCACTTCTCTCCTCCTCTTTCCTCACTCCTCCTGCTCACAACTCTTTTAGGTGCTCAGCACAGTGGTTGGAGGCTGGGCTCTCCCAGCATCTGCTTGGGACTTGACAGAGGAGGGGATTCATGAAGGGTCGTGGCTGAATTACATGCCTGCCCTGCTGAGCAGATGAGCAGACACCAGGCAGAGAGACAGGCAAGTCAAGGTCAGCAGAAAAGCATGGCCCTGGCATGGAGACCTAGGTTCTCATATTCACTGTCCTGGAAGTGCATTGTGGACTTGACCGAGCCTCTCCTGCTCTCTGACTCAGTGTTCCCTCTGAAGAACAAGGGCTTGGGCCAGGCGCCCACCAGATCGTGTGCCTCAGAGAATTTCATATTTCCTTCTGCCGACAATGAAGGTAACGTGCTATAGGCAAGGAGCTGGACTTTCGCCCAAGGTAGAGGACCTGGCTTGTTCACAGACCCCTTCATCTTCTCTTCCTCTGTGTGAGCCCTCCGTGGGGCCCTGTGGGGTTTCCCCACCCCCAGCTAGAGTGCTCCATGCCCCTTCAGCAGGGACTATCTCAGCCTTGCCCACGAGGTTGTTTTGAAGTCCTCCCACCCCTCATTCCCTCCATGTTTCCTCTTGGCTGGTTGCTGAGGCTGTCTTGCTTTGTATGGAAATATTCACCTTGAATCTCCCAAATTACCCAGAGGGTGGAGACCTCATGGTCTTGGGAAAATATTAGCAAAAGCAATAGCAATCCACTTGGAGCCATGTTAGGATGTGCTGGGAGTGACACTCAGATTCTGGCAATCTCAGTCTCCTGAGGGAGGGAAGTGGGGATGGTTCCATCATGCAGAATCCAGGCTGGAGGCTATACTTCCCCTTTCTTTCATGGCAAACCAGCAGGCTCGGAGCCCAAGGGTTATGCTTCTCTTGGGGAGGTACTGGGTTTGGAGGACTGAGATACTCTTTCCCTCTTAGACATGACACTTGGGCCTTTTTCTCTCAAATGTAAAATTTAGAATAGTGATACTGACTTCACAGGCTTGTTGGAAGGGCCAAATGGAGTAAGATGTCCAGCTTTGTACAGAGCCTAATACAAGCCAGCAATCAATAAATGCCGTAAAAATAGTTTATTTCTACCTTTGCAAAAAAAAGGTCTCTTCCTTTCCCTCTTCCCCTCCATCCTGCCTTCCCTCTATTAATTCCTTCCTTCATCTCTGTCCATCTTTCCATTCATCCATTCTTCTACTTATCCATCCACCCATGCATCCATTCATCCTTCCATTCATCCATCCATATACCCATCTATCCATCCATCCATCCACCCATCCATCCATCCATCCATCCTTTCTTCTACTTATCCATCCAACCATGAATCCATCCTTTCATTCATTCTTCCACCCACCCACCCACCCACCCACCCATCCATCCATCCATCCATCCATCCATTTATCCATCCATCCACCCATCCATCCATTAATTCTTCAATCTATCCATCCATCTATTCACCCATCCTTCCATCCATTTGTGAAAGGAAAATAAAAACTTGGGAACCCAATTCATTATACCAAAAGAAAAAAATTAAGCTGAAAGTTGAGTAATATGAGAAACTGCCTTTCCTTTTATTCCTAAGCAGATAGAATAAAAGGTTAAATATCTCCACAAGCAGCTATTCTATGTTCACCTTATCTTATGCAAAGTCCTAATTTACTGAGCAAGGGAGGAATACATAATTGATTATTTACCACCTGCTCCTCTTCTCTTGTAACATGTGGATTACCATATCCTCCTTCTTTCCCCTCCAGCCCACTTTCCCCTTTAAATATTGAAGCCCTCAAAATTATCTTTGGAGAAAGACCAGACCTTTCTCCCAGGTATGTCATTAACCTTGGAAAAATAACCTTCTAAATTGATTGAGACCTGTCTCAGATACTTTTTGGTTTACACATTCATCCTTCCATTCACCCAAGATTAGTTTGT
This sequence comes from Cebus imitator, assembly GCF_001604975.1. Classification (NCBI taxonomy): domain Eukaryota; kingdom Metazoa; phylum Chordata; class Mammalia; order Primates; family Cebidae; genus Cebus; species Cebus imitator. Next base: position 4,235,860 of record NW_016107440.1, on the reverse strand, counting down.
CAAATGGTGACTGAACCTGTAAATTGTTACTGCCTATTAATTTTACTCAGCACTATGCGAGATTCTGGCAATACTATGACAACAAGCCATATCCCCTGCTCTCAGATGCTTGCGGGAGAGACACAAGCAGAAAATGGCAGTGCATAGTAAAGAGGAACAGAGTTGGGTGAAGAAGAGCAAGGACTTCAGGACCAGGTCCTCCTAGAGAAGGCGATGTGTGACCTGCATCCCAGGGAAGGCTGAGCCAGGCCCAGAGGTGGGGCCACTTCACAGGCCAGCTGAGTGACAGCAAGGAGCAGGCAGCAACCTGGCCTGGGTGGGAGCAGGGTGAGGCTTGTTGTCATTGGCACCTAAAGGTGGAGGCAGATGATGGAAAGAGCTGCATGGAAAGGTGGGTGGAAGACAGACCCTCGGGCCTTGAACGCCACATTCGGAAGCCAGGGCTCTGTCTTCTGGGCAGTGCACAGAAGGAGCAGATATGAGTGTGAGGACCTGGCCATCCTTGGATGTAGGGCGTGCAAGATAGAAACGTGCACAACCCCCGGATTCTTATGGGAATGTTTGAGGGACAGTGCGCCCACTAACAGAGAGAATACCATATGGTGGGACGCTGACCTTTGACATGACCCCTGCCCTCAGAGCGCTTCCAGTCTCAGAGACAGTTGAACAAATGATGGCTACCTTTGTATTCTCAGCCCCCAGCACTGGGATTTGTGCATAGGAGAGGCCCAAAGTCCAGAGAGTGAATGAACCCAGCTTTAATATGTCAATGTGGAGCTGGTCATTCATTCTGTCAACAAATATTTATTGGGGACTTTCCATGTGCCAAGAGGTCTTCCAGGTTCCAGGGAAGTGGTGGAGGAAGGAAACGCAGATACCTAACTCTGCACTGGGCTGTGTGGGGTTGGCAGGGCACATGACAGGAAGAAGGTCAGGAAAGGCTTCCCTGAGGAGGCAGTAAGGAGCTGGGATGGACTTGCTCAGAGGGATTTACTGGGCAAAGAGGTGGTGAAGAGCGAGGCAAGAGGGAGTGCAGCTTGTGCAAAGCCCCTGTGGTTGAAGCAGGCGTGGCCCACTGAGGGAACAAAAGGCGGGGGAGGAAGGCAGTGAGCAGGATGGAGATCTGCAGGTGGGGAGCCGGCTGGCTGGAGATGAGGCTGGGCAGGCCAGGCCCTGCAAGCCCCTAGGATGCCATGCCCTGCAGGGGTCCCACCCCCAGGGCCACCATCTTGCAGAGGCTCATCTCCCTACCCCACCATGGAGTCTTTCACCAGAGTAAGGCTCCCCCATTGCCAGGCATTGGGGGATGTTGCCTATGGCCAAGGCCTTCACTATGGAGGCTGCTGGGCTGGCAGAACAGGCCCCAAAGGCCAGGCCCACCCGAACATGGCAAAAGGGTTTCCAGCAGGCAGGGGGTAAGTGGAGCCAGGTTCCAGGGAGCCAATTCTGGAGGAACGAGCTGTGTTGGAAAGAAGGGCCAAGGCATCGGGGGATCAGCCTAGGGCAGGGTCCAGGTCCAGCTTCACCAACCAGAAGCTCTTGGCTCTGCTGCCCTCAGGACAACAAAGACCCCCTGGCCCCACATGCCCTGTGTCTCTTCCTGTCCTTTCACTCAGAGCTGGACATCAGAGCGTGCAGGACTCCTCTACCACGAGGGCTGCCATCAATTAGCAGGAGCTTCCCCGCAGGGACACAGGGAGAGAGGACGGGAGCCCTGAGAGGTCAGGACATCTGCACATGCCCCGTGTTGGGGGCACTAGGCTGGGGTCCAGAGGTTGGTGGGAAAGCCACTCCAAGCAGAGGGACCAGCAGTGGTGAAGACTGGAGGTAAGCAGGGCCGCACCCAGCTGTCCGGGAGGCAAAGCTTGATTCTGAGGACTGAGCTGAGGGACCAAGGGTTTGTGGTCAGTTTGGACAGGGTCATTCATGACAGTCCTGTGTGCCATGTGAAAGAGTTGACTTCATCACGGAACACCAGGACCTCCAAGGATAGCATACATAGAGAGAATAATTAAATTCCTCGGGGTTTGGAAGCCGGCAGAGTGGTACTGAGGCCAGACGTGAGAGGTTGGAGCCACCCCAGAGGGAAGGTGGTGGCCATGTGGAGGACAGCAGGGGTGGCCCATCGAGGGATCCCAGAGGGTGGGCGGGCATGAGGCCATCATTTCTCATCAGCAAGCTGGACTCCTGGCCTGTGTGGAGGCGATGGTGTATGAGTTTCATCAGGTGACTCATAGCACCTTCTCTGAACTTCCCAGAAGGTGCCCTGCTCCTCCTCCATCCTGGCCTGGCCTGATGGAGCATGGGGTGGGGCCGCTTGCATCCTGCAGTTGTGGGTGGCTGTGTCTGCCTCCTCGGTCAAGGCCAGCCGGTGGACCCATCTGTTCAGCCCCCAGCAGCCATACAGAGCCTGGATCTGAACGGAGAAGTCCAAGAGGTTCATTGCAAACGCACTCAGTAGTCGTGTGCGGGTGTCTTGGTGGCTTGCCATCCTGGCCGATGCCCTACGATGGCCATGGCTGTGGCCTGCACCTAAGAGGTCATACAAACCAAGTGCAGACCTAGTCCTGGGTCAACAGGGAAGGAGCCCCTGGGCTGAATCCTAACTTTTCGCCCCCAGACGATCTTGGCTGGTGCTGGGTTTCAGCAACGCTTGTTGGAAGCCAGCTCATGTGACACTTTCTTGGCCTCAGACCACACTCCCCGGGCCTCGGGTTGAGAAGTTCCTGGTGACTCAGAAAGCGGAGGGATTAAGTCTCAGGGAGAAGCCGCTGGCTGCCGGTCGGACAGATCTGTGCCTGCACGTTGCTCTTCAATAACAGGGAGTGGCCTTCATTTGCATTGGCTGCTGGGAACTTCCTGAAGATTGTCCCCAACCCCCTGGAGGCCAGCACCTGTGAGGAGAGCATCGGGAGTGGAGGAGGAGAGGAATGAGGAGGGGAAGGGCGGGGGAGGCTCACTGGCAGATGTCAGCATGGGATGATCCGCCATCAGGGCAGAAAGGTCTTGGACCCGAGGGCTCCAGTTGGCTTCCTTGGCCCCTCACATCTGGAGTCTGGACTGGGCAAAGGGTGGGAGGAGGGAGATGCTCCACATCCCTGTGGGGCTGGAAATGGGGAGGGCTGCTCCTTCTGGGTGGGCCTGAGCGGGAGGACCCAGGTGCCCCGAAAAACCAGTTTGGTTCCCCCATCTTGCCTCCCAGGGGCAGGAACCAAGTGAGGCTACAGCCTGGCACTGCTCGCCTTTCCTAGCACCTGAGTGCCTACCAGGGCTGGCCCGGTATGGTGGGAAGCAGACAAAAGCAATGGCTGCCATCTCCACCCAATCGCACTCTTCACCCCTCTGCATTGCCCCTGCCCCCTTTGTGCTCCTGGGGAGACTCTGCTAAACTCCTTCACCCTGGGTACCAGGGACTGTACAGCCCAGGTGTGCTCCCCTCAGTTAGGGAGCTCCCACTGCCTTGTGCCATGTATTCCCTGGGTCACTCGGCCTCCCAGCTCCCAGCATCCTTAGGCTGGCACAGGCCCCAACCCCTCTTCACCCGGGAGAGAAACTGAGGCTTAAAGAGGCTGAGTGATTTGCTCAGGGCCACTTAGCTGGTAAGTGCCTTCCCATGGGGAGGAGAAGCAGCTGCATGCCTCCTGACCTCATCAGGATGGGCCTGGACTGGCCAGAGGAGGACCATGCTGTCTGGAGATGCATTGTCCTCCTGCCTGGCGACTTTGTCACCAAGGATCCAATAGTTGCATGTTCTGTTCTCAGCCACCATTCACGGTCACATGACAGCCATAATTGAGTCTAGGGCACTCCTGGACTGAAGATGGCACTGATGCTGGGGCCATTCCCTGAAGCTCGGTTCCTCTGTTAGGGGCAGTGGGGTGTGTCTGGTAAGAGCAGATTGGAATTCATACAGACGTGGGTTCACATCAGGCTGCCTGACTTCATCGCTTGCACAAGTTATTTCGCCTCTCTGGGCATTAGTGTTCTTTGTCTTTTGTATTCCATTTATTAAAGTTCAAAAACTAGCACAGCTATGGTGTTAGAAGTCAGTAGTAGTATCCGGAAAGAGTCAGAAAGGGGCTTTTGGTTGTTGATAACGTTCTTTTTTTTTTTGGAGACGGAGTCTTGCTCTGTTGCCTAGGCTGGAATACAGTGGCACGATCTTGGCTCACTGCAGCCTCCACCTCCCAGATTCAACTGATCCTTCTGCCTCAACCTCCCAAGCAGCTGGGACTACAGGTGTGCGCTACCATGCCTGGCTAATTTTTGCATCTTTAGTAGAGACAGCGTTTTGCCATATTGGCCAGGCTCGAACTCCTGATCTCAGGTGATCCATCCACCTCAGCCTCCGAAAGTGCTGGGATTACAGGTGTGAGCCACTGCTCCTGGCCTGGTTGCTGATAATGTTTTAGTTTTCCTTTCTAGTTCTGGATGCTGTTAAACAGGTGGGCACACTTTCTGAGAAATATCAAGATGAACATTTATAAATTATGCATTTTTCTATGTGTATGCTATAATTAAAGACTTACTTTAAAAAGATAGTGACCCTAAAAAATAAGTTATTCCTAATTTGTGCAATGATGACAAAAATCACAGAAAATTACAAATCAGTATTTAAAAGCAGAATCTTTTCACACTGGAAGCAGTTTTTCTAATGCAATCTATTTCTTTTTCTTTTCTTTTTTGAGATGGAGTCTCGCTGTGTCACCCAGGCTGGATTGCAGTGGCGCGATTTCGGCTCACTGCAACCTCCAACTCATGCTCAAGTCACCCTTATTTGACTTAATCATGGCCCCAAAGTGCAACAGGAGTGATACTGGCAATTTGGATATGCCAAGTAGAAGCCAGCAAGTGCTTCTTTTCAGAGCAAAGGTGAAAGTTTTAAATTTCTTAAGAAAGAAAATCTTATGCTGAGATTGCTAAGAACTATATAAGAAAAAATCTATCTGTGAAATTGTGAAGAGAGAAAAATAAATTTGTGAATAGTGGCTATAGGGTGTGGTACTATCCCCAGTTTCAGGTATCCCCTGGGGGTTTTGAAGTATATCCCCAATGGATTAGAAGGGACTACTATAAACCAATGGCCCTATTAAGGGGAAATCTACTCAAACACTAGGCTTAGAAATATTTCGGTGTCCTTTTAAAGACATCCTTTTTGGTCACTTGCCTAGGGCTCAAAGGGCAAGCACAGGACCATATATTTTAAAGACTGTCATGGGCTCTTGTCCACCCACATCCTTCTCTTTGTCCACAATGGTTTCCCTACCTTGTCCGCTTAGGAGACTCCGCCCCTCACCAATCCTTGCTCCCATTTCTGAGGAAGCTAGAATGATTCATGTAAAAGAGCTTTGGCAGAAGTGACAGAATTTCAGTTGTGTTAGTGAAATGGGGACAACAGTACCCATCCACCCAAGACTGCCATGGAGATTAAGTGAGATGATACGCGATTTGGGCTCACTCTGTGCTTTCTGGAGAATGGGGCAGAACAGGGACCAGCTGGCGGAAGGCTCAAAGAGGCAGCTTCCAGTGCAACAGTAGGAAGAACTTTCCAGAAGCATGGGCCACTCACTGGCAGAGTAGGTCTCCTCTCCAGAAGTGAGGAGGCGTTTCCCATCAGCCTGACAGCTGAGAGCCTCAGGTGCTTAGACACTGGAGAGACAGAATTCCTGGATGTGTGTCGGGTGGGGGTTGGATCTAGTGACCTCTGGGGTGCCTCTCAACTCTCAGAAGCTGTGGGGATTTCCATGGAGTTGATGGTCCCTGTAGCCACAGCTGGGGCACTGCTGGTGCTTCTTGGCCAAGCCACGCAGCTGACTTGAGCTTGGTGAGGGGAGCCTTGACTTGGGGTCCTCGTCATCCTCATGGTCATCGTCCCCCGAAGATGAAAGTGATTGGGCAGTCCCACCATCTCAGGGACACAGTGTCATTCCCAGCTCGAGATGTGGCTACTCCATCCTCATACCTTGTCCCCTCTGATGCTGGGAGCTCCAAGACTGACCAGTACATCCAGCTCATAGAGGAAGAACCTGAGAAGTCAGATGTGAGAAGGGTCCTGAGAGAAGGCGTACCATCTGCCCACACACAGGTGGCACATCCAGGCCAGGGCACCTTAGCCATTGGGCACAACTCACCCTGCCAGCTGGGCCTGGGCCACTCACCGTCTTGGAGCCTTCCTGCTGGGGTCAGGATCCCAGCCTCTCCTGTGAGCAGTTCTGGGTGACCCAGTTAGGAACACAGCAGGTGTCTGACCTGGCTTATCCAGCTGTCATTCCATCCTCACTCCGCAGCCCCTGCCCACTTGCTGTGGGGGCTCTCCTGGGCTGCCGGCTTCTCAGAACTTGCTGCACCCCTGGATGGGTGGACAGGTCCCCATGGTCAAAACAAAAAGTCACATTGTGGGGTGGGTGCTGACCTGGGTTCAAATCCTGGCATTCCTCACCTTGACATGTAGCCTTGGGCAAGTGACCTAACCTCTCCCGAACTCAGTGTCTTCATTTTTCAAATGGCACCTGCAAGGCCAGGCTGCAGCAATAATGACAGAAACTGTGTGAAAGGCGAGGCATGTAACACACAAGGCCTCCCTCTGCAGATGGATGGTCTGTTGCGGAAGGCAGGGGAAGGTTTCTATGGCCCCATCTTGATTTCTGGCCTACTTATGACACCGGCTCACCCGGGGAGTGGCGACGTCGCTCAGTGTTACGGGCAGCACTGCTCACATTCTACGTGTTGAGGTCCTAACCCCAGTATGTCAGGACGTACATTGAAATAGGGTCTTTACAATAGGTCAAATGAGATCATTAGGGCTGGGCTTCATCTAACAGGACTGCTGTCATCATAAAAAGAGAAAACGTGGACAAACACACAGACGCCAGGGCACACGTGCACAGAGGGAGACCATGAGAGGATGTGGGGAGAATGTGGCCATCCGCACAACAAGGAGAGAGACTTCAGGAGAAACTAGCCCTGACAGCACCTTGACCTTGGACTTCCAGCCTCCAGAACTATGAGAAAGTAAATGCTTATTGTTGAAGCCACAGTGTGTGTGGTTCTTTGTGGCAGCTCTAATACCCCAGGGAGGCATCTACAAAAGGAGAGCTGCCCATTTGTCTTAAGAAATGCCCCCCCCGCCCCAAGATCTTAATCTAGGGCTGCTGTGGAGACTTCCACCATCAATCAACCGTGAAGTCTCATCCAAAGGCTCTTCCAGGTCTCGCCTGAAGAGTGAGGGGTTCTGGCTGGGAAGGAGGGTCCCTGGAGGCTTTTCCCAGGCTGCAGAGGGTGGCACCTTCTCTCCACTTGGCTCGTCTTGAGAGGCTGGAGGCTCCCCAATGTGAGGGTGGGGTACTTCAGGGCCGCTGGGCAGACCCTAGGCATGGCCATGAGTGTCCCGGCAAGAACTGTCATGCCAGGAGCTTGGGAGAGTCACTGCCTCCTGCCAGCCCAGGCTGCCGTGGGTGGTGAGTGGCTGCCATCCCATCCTAGGCTACCTGGGCAGCATTTCCTCTAGATTCAGGAGTGGCTGTGGGTGGAACTGCAGATGCCAGGACGATGACACCCTTCACCAGGCCCTCACCCGGCTGCCCTGTTCCTCTGCTGACCAGTCACAAGGCCCACTTCCTGCCAGGCCTGGGATTTGGGGGCCTGGCCTGCATACAAGGGTTCTTCCTTTTTCTTTTTTTTTTTTTTTTTTTTTTGGAGACGGAGTTTCGCTCTTGTTACCCAGGCTGGAGTGCAATGGCGCGATCTCGGCTCACCGCAAACTCCGCCTCCTGGGTTCAGGCAATTCTCCTGCCTCAGCCTCCTGAGTAGCTGGGACTACAGGCACGCGCCACCATCCCCAGCTAATTTTTTTTTGTAGTTTTAGTAGAGACGGGGTTTCACCATGTTGACCAGGATGGTCTCGATCTCTTGACCTCGTGATCCACCCGCCTCGGCCTCCCAAAGTGCTGGGATTACAGGCTTGAGCCACCGTGCCCGGCCCGGTTCTTCCTTTTTCAGCTGTCTTGATGGAGTGTTAGAGAGAGGTCGTGCCTGCCATGCATGATGAGGATGAAGGGTGGAGCAACACAGAGGTCAGAGTGGTGGGCTGGGGAGGTCTTGCAGGTGGCAGGTGGCCACAGGTGGCAGACCTCCAGGCTCAGCTTCCTGCCAAGGGAGGCCTGAAGCAGGGGAGACTGTCCCCACCTTCCCTGCACCCAAGGCACCAGCATCCCTCTCCTATCCTGAGCCTCCCAGTCTTAGATAAAGCAGGCAAACTGTGCCCAGTTTCTGCTGTTTTCTCCCACCGGTCCTGTCCCAAGCTAAAAGACTCCTGCCCCTCTGTACGGGTGGCTTCACCCTTGGCCTGGAGGAGACGGCTGGATGTAATCTGCCCAGAGCTTCCCGTAGGCTGGCCAAGAAGGCAGAAGGAAAGGACTCCTCTGGCCTGGTGTGGAGCGCAAAACATCCTGGAGAGGCGTTTGCCAGGCCAGAGCTAACCGAAGTTTTTGAAGAAAGGGCAACTTCCCTCCCTGCGCCAAGGTCTGATCGGGTTGGGAGATATGCTGCACTGGCAGCTGTGTCCTGGCAGAGCTCCGAATCACTGCATGCAAACACGACCCTCCTTCACCGCGCCTGCCAACTTTGTTATCTAGAATGCAAACGCAACGCAACCATCCTTAGCTGCGGATTAACAACAACAACAAAAACATCCCTGGTGAACCTACCTTCCAAGATGACCGAAAGCCCAGTGTGGATTTTAGCCAAAACAGACACAGAACCCCCACCCCCACCTTGGCTGCCTGCACCCACATTCTGAGATGGAGGACACTGCCAGGAGGAGGGCAGGGTGGCATGCAAGGTGGGAAAGAGCTGGAATGCACCAGCGACCTGATCTGCCACCTGCACCAGCTCTTCCCGCCCCCAACTGCGTGGGCCCCCTCCTGAGGGCAGCAAACAGTCTCCTGCTCTCCTGGTCTGGTGGGCAGCAAGGCTGGCTCCCCTCTGTGCTCAGGGCCAGGTATGGCTGTGGGCAGCTGGTTATAGTCCAGGCCAGAGGTGGCCTAGGTTTCCCTTCTGCTGGCCCATGCCTTGAACCCATCTGCAGGATGAAGGGAAGACAAGAAAGGGTGTAGACAATGAGCACTCTGATGACCCATGTGCAGCTCCTTCTTGCCCTGAATTATGATGGGTCCATCCTGTGTCGCCTCCAGGCATGTGGTAGTGAAAATTTATTGAGCACTTGCTATGTGCTGGTTACCCTGCTGTGAGTTCTGCATGTCCAATTCCTTTGCTCCTTCCTATGAGTAGGAACTGTTGCTGCTCTCGTTTTACAGAGGAGGAAACAGGCACAGAGAGAGAAGCTAATGTTCTCAAGGCTGTGAAGTGACAGCCGTGGGATTTGAACTGAGACCTCTTGACTGCAGAGTCTGCTGCTTGCTGCCTCTCACACCAGCAGCGGGTGCAGTGTGGAAGGAGCGTCACTGTTCATGTTTCTTCCTTCAACTCCTACTCCTTGCCACGTGCATTGCTCAGCACGGGGGGTCAGAGGGGACAAAATGTGCCGGGCGCAGACCCCTCTCCAGCAGCTCCAGCCTTTCCAGGCCGGGCCTTCCTCACTGTCCAGCTGAGGACTCTAGAGAGGCCTGCGGACTGAGTGGAGAGGGAAAGGGGACGGGCTGGTGAAAGAGGGCGTGAGAAGGACTGACGAGGCAGTCATCGCAGGAAAGGAGCCAGGATGGGGCCCAGAGAGGACACAGCTGCAGAAATGAAGGTGTGAGGTGTCCAGGCTCTGGCCATGACCTGGAGAGGGACGCTAATCCCCCGAGGTCCCGCGCCGGAGAGAAACTAATCCCGTGAGGCTCCGCGCCGGAGAAAAGCCAATCCCATGAGGCCCCGCGCCGGAGAGAAACTAATCCCGCGAGGCCCCGCGCCGGAGAAAAGCCAATCCCATGAGGCCCCGCGCCGGAGAGAAACTAATCCCGCGAGGCCCCGCGCCGGAGAAAAGCCGATCCCGCGAGGCCCCGCGCCGGAGAGAAGCCAGGCCCGCGAGGTCCAGCGCCGGAAAGAAACTAATCCCGTGAGGCCCCGCGCCGCGCCGGAGAGAAACTAATCCCACGAGGCCCCGCGCCGGAGAAAAGCCGATCCCGCGAGGCCCGGCGCCGGACAGAAGCCAATTCCGCGAGGCCCAGCGCTGGCGGGAAGCCAAGCCGGTGAGGCCCAGCACTGGAGGAGCCAAGATCAGCTCTGGGTGGTGCCAGCCAAGGACAGGTAGGGGCTCAGTCAGGAGGGGAGTTGACCTAGGGCGGGCGGGCACAGGAGGGGACGCAGGATAGATAAGGGCTGGTGACTCAGAGCCTATGGTCCAAACCTGGGCAGTGCCACTTGGATGTCACCAGAGAAGATAAAGGTTAGGGCTAGAGTTGGGCAGAACTGGAGCAGAAAGCACCGAGCAAAGCCGGGGCAGGAAAGCCTGCAGTTTCCATAAGTGGTGCTGTAGGGCTGCCCCGGCCGCAGCTGTCTGGGAGGGGCAGGCAGAGGACGTAAAGTTCCAGGCGGACAGTGGAGCTCAGGAGGGGGCCTGAGACCCCTGCGAGCGGGTGTAACATAAAGGCCAACTCCAGCGCACATGTTCAGGGCTTCCTCTATGCTGGCCACCGTTCCAGAGCCACACATGAGCTTAACAACCCTGTGGAGCGGATGCTGTTGTCCGAAATTTACAGATGAGTGGCCTGAAGCACAGAGAGGTTGAGGGAATGGCCAAGGTCTCACAGCTAGGAAACGGCAAAACTGGGGCCCCAGAACAATTCATGGCTCAGCCCGGGCCTGGAGGTGACAGCAGCGTTTGTCCGTGAGCAGGACCCGGGAAGGAGGTGCAGCTGGAATTCAACCCTCGGCCTCTGGAGGACTTCGGGGGTTGCTCACGCCCTCCCGAGTGTCCCTGTGCACAGTGGTGAGGACCCGGGTGCTGACAAGGACACGACCTGGGCTATCTGGCTCAGGGACGGCAGGCACCATCCTGAACGGCACCGTGGTGATCGAGGTGCAGGAGGCCTGGATCTTGTGGGGTTCTGTACCTGGGGATGCTCCGGCTGCCTACTGTCTCCGCACTGCAGCCAGCCTGGCACAGCTCTCAGGAGCCTGCTCTCCCAGTGGGTCAGTCACCCTCAGGGTGGAGCTGGGACAGTATCATTTGCCTCCCGTCTCGCTCCTGATTTCTGGGATGAATCTGCAGTTTGCTTTATTTTTTTTACTTCCTGGCCCTGCCCCATCCCCTGCAGTGCAGGGTCACTGGAACAGTACAGGGGCTGAGGAGAAGGGGCCCTAGAACACATCTACTGGGCCTCCTCCTTGCAAGGGCTGAGCCAAAGCAGGTTACCCCTGACTACACCAAGTTTCTGGATCACATCCTGCTCCCTCAAGTTTCCAGGTCATGTGTCTCCTAAAAATAAAGGTGCCACTCTCTGGGCACTTCCCAGATACCCAGCACCATGCTGTGGGCCTAAAGGCACAGCCTCATTTGATCCTTCTAACAATCCCAGAATGAGGGTGATCCCTGCGTCCCCATTTTTCTAGGTGTGTCAAAAGAGGCTCAGATGGATGAGACTTGCCCTAGACCACGTACCCAGTAAGGGACCAAGCAGGATCTGAATTTTCCCTCTGGACCCCAAGCCTCCTGATGGTTCTATTTTCAGCCAGTTCAATTTTAGGAGAGAGAAGCCCACCCAAGAGCTTGTGTCTACTCCATGCTTACAGCGACCATGCCTCACACGTTTTCAGATGTTAAGGGGAGCAGAGGACCTGGTAAACTGGATGGCCCAGGATTAAGGCTCTGAAGGTTTCAGGAGGAAGGAAATGCAGGCCATCTGAACAGGACAGCATCAGGGCGGATGATTGTGAAGTCCTGCAGGTGCACTCGCAATCGCCATCACACAAGGGCAGGATGGGGAAATGGTTAGGGACTTTAGTGGACTGCCAGCCTGACACCAGTCTATGTACCTGATGCTGATAAAGCCAGTGCATCCATTGGCTATATAAACAGGAGCATCACGACCAGCACAGGGGAGATGATACATCCCTGACCACCCCACTAATTGCTGTGTTTGAATCCAGATGCCCTATGTTAAGAATAATACTGACAAACACAAGGCCACCTGGATGAGGGCAGCAAGAGAAGGGGCAGAGGTTAGGAGGTGGTGGGGGGCAGGGTCTATGGGAATGATGTCATATTAAAATGAGAAAAGAGATGGTGTGGTATGGGTGGTGGTAAACACAGGTGTATTTTACTCATATACAGCATCTGTAGGCTAAAATATGGTAAATAATGAACATATGTTAAATGAAATGGCATGTATATGATTTATGGAAGCTCTAAATACATGTATGTAGCTAGCATTTCAGTAAATATTTGAATTTTTAAAAGGAACAATAAAAGGTACCAGGATGTCTAGTCCAAATGGAAAGAGGTACTAGCAGCATTGTATGAAACCCAATAAATATGTTCAGGACCCACACACTGCTGAAAATCTGGAAGACAGATTTTGCAGAGGTGCAGAAAGCAGCTGTAGGCTAGACACAAGGAAAAACTTCCTAATAATGAGAGTGATCATGTAAGGGATGAAGTGCCAGAGGAGGGGGGGCTCCCTGTCCTTTAGGGGGGTTCAGCAGAGGCTGGAATTGCTTAGCTGGCATCCAGGGCCTCCCTGTAGTCAGGGAGAGGAGTTGTCTTTGCACTCAGTTGGAGAGTCCGTGAGACATAGCTGTGTTGTGTTGGTAAGGCATGCTCCAACCAGAAGTGCCGACAGCTCCAGGGTGACCTAATCTTGGGTTGAAATTGGGTTTGCATAATCGTTGACTGTTTTTCAAGGGCTCGGCTTATGGAGGCCCCAATGGGGACTTGAAAGAGTCCGCTTCCCACCTGCTTTGGGCTGACATTCCTCTTCCTGGTTGTCTGTGTTTGTTCTGGCCACAAGCCCCTGCAGAGCTCAGACACCAGGGTTGAACTCTGGTACCCGCATGTGGCTGTGAGCAGTGGGGAGGTGGGGACCTGAGGGATGCCCTGAAGGCTCCCATTGGTGGGGCCAGGGATGGCAGGAGTGGGATGAGATGTCCCAAGGATCTCTGAATCTAGGCCATGAACGATGCCATGTCTCACGTAGCCTTTAGGCTGGGACTGCTGGGTGGGAGCCCAGGCTAGCAGAAGAGAATTAGAAGAGAACATGGAAGAGAATATGGCAGTCTTAGATTAAAGAAAGACTGGCCCAGGTGTGCCTAAGGCTGGGAGCACTGGATGCCTTCAAACAAAGGTGCCATGGGACATTCTGTGTGTCTGAAAAAGGATTCACAGTTTGATAAATAGATTGCAGAATGCAAGATTTGGAAAGCAGTGGACCAATCAAGGGGATGTGGGGGGTGGACATGGTGCTGGCCTTGGGGATGGTCAAAAAATGGTGAGATTAGCAAAGGACATTGAGATGTTGCCAACAGGACTGAGTGGTCACTTCTTGGTGCCTTGAGGGCAGGCCCTTGTATATGAGAGACTGGGCATTGTGCAGCCTGTGTGCTTGGCAGCTTCTGAGATTCTGACCAGAAAGCCAGAGGAAGACCTCAGATGTGCCACAGTTTACAAAAGTCTTATTATACTTTTTTTGGAAAACAATTTTAAATCAAAATAAATACAGAAGGGTTGCAACAATAGTAGAAAGAAACTCTTCCCGGTCCACTTGATGCCCCACCCCAGCATCCTTTCACGTGCATCTCCTAAAGCAAGGACATTCATCATCACGACCATCCGATCCAGACACTCACCCTGGATATGTCACTACCTTTTGGTCCCTAGACCTCACTCTGGTTTCCACACTTCTCCCAATAACCTCATTCATAGCAAGAAGACCTGGACAGGCCACAGGTCATATTTGACCACATGTCTTAGCCTCTTTCAGTTTGGAAAGGTTTATCCGTCTTTCCTTGGCCCTCATGGCTATGGAGTGTCTGAAGCTTGCAGAAGAGCTACTTTGAGCAATGCTCCTCGTTTGCTGCTTTCTCTTGATGAAATTCAGGCCATTAGTCTTTGTTGGAACCATCACAGGAGGATGCTGGCTTCTCGCTGCATCCAACCAGGTGCCCGGGATTCTGGGTGGCCTCTTACTGACAATGTCCACTTGGGTCATTTGACTAAGGAGGCACCGGTCAGCTTCTTCCCTATAAGAGTATTCTTTTCCCTTTGTCACTAGGAATGATGCTGTAGGAGACGTTCTTAGAAAGCACGGAAACATCCCACTTCTCATCAAGCATCTGCCCACTACTTTCAGTACCCATGGATGGTTCTCAGTGGAAGGAAGTATCACTGTGAGTATCACTCAGAGAGCCTGCCCCAAGTGTTTGTTTCATGAATGAATCTGTACTTCATTGCCCAAGAGGTGAATGAAATGACCACAGCTTCACGTGCCACCAGGTCTTTTCCTCATGCAAGCCCAGGGCAGGACCAGGGTGGGAGCAATGCCGCCTCCATGCACCCACCTGACTGCATTCCCAGGCTTGAGCAGGCTCCAGGACTCCCCTGGGACCTGCACCAAAGCCAGATCTCCTACCAGGAACAACATGAAGCCCTTCAGGGGTTCATGAAGGGTTTTAAGTTAGGGGGAGGTGACACATTTGATTTATGTTAAGCAAAACCAAACCAAACCAAAACAAAAGCAAACACCCTGGCTGTTGTGCAAATAGCTTGGAGTGGTTCAGATTTGTAGTCAGGCAGAACAACGAAGACTCAGTGAGGATGTTCGGGAAGCCTGAGTAGAGACCTCCTTTGCCTAGTGTGTGAGGAGTCCCAATGCCAGGGCAGGGCAGAAGGGGGCCCTGGCTTCTCCAAGGCTCCTGGGGCTGTGGTTGGCAGGGAAATCCTATGTGTACCCACCCCATCCTGCCAGCCTCTGCTGGCTCCTGCCCTGGATGCCCCATACCTTTGGTTTCCCTTAGCAGCTCTTCTGTGAACTTGACCACTTGGGCTACCTCCACCCATGGGAAGCCTTTGCCCACTGCAAAGATGATGCTCTCATAGAGGGTGTCCAGTAGGATGCTCCTCCGGGAATCTCTTTGTTCATCAAATTCCTCCCAGTTCAGAAGCCTCCTCAGGTGCTCCCGACCTTGTGGTCTCTGCAGGGCATGATATGAGAATTGCAGGGTATAATATGGGGGTGGCAGGCTATGATATGGTGGTTGGAGGGTATGACGTGGGGTTTAAGAATATGATATGAGGGTTGGAGGTTAAGATATGGGGTTGGAGGATATGATATGGGATTGGAGGGTATGATACGGCGGTTGGAGGGTATGATACGGGGATTGGAGGGTATGATACGGGGGTTGGAGGGCACGGTACGGGGTTGGAGGGCACGATACGGGGGTTGGAGGGCACGGTACGGGGTTTGGAGGGCACGGTACAGGGATTGGAGGGCACGGTACGGGGATTGGAGAGTACGGTACGGGGGTTGGAGGGTACGGTACAGGGGTTGGAGGGTACGGTACGGGATTGGAGGGTACGGTACGGGGGTTGGAGGGCACGGTACGGGGGTTGGAGGGCACGGTACGGGGGGTTGGAGGGCACGGTA
>NW_016107440.1:4173922-4219998 GCF_001604975.1 Cebus imitator | reverse complement strand
GATATGGGGGTTGGAGGGTAAGATATGGGGGTTGGAGGGTAAGATGTGGGGTTGGAGGGTATAGTGTGGGGGTGGAGGGTATGATACGGGGCTGAGGAGTCAAGAAGCCATCTCTCCTGGGTAAGACCCTATTGGGATCCCCACAATGGTGCGCCAGAGCCCTGAAGGGTAACCAGGCACATGGTCCCCCGGGAAGAACTGTGCTTTGGTTTCTGGACAACACTCCCTCCTCCTCCTGGGACTTGATCTTCTTCCAGCACTTTCCTTCCTCTGAGAGTTCTCATGCTGGCCACTGCAGCCCAGTGTTTGCATACATGCAGCAGGCCTCAGCTTCTGAAATATGATCCTTCCTCCCTCTTCTCTAAAATCAAATTTGACTTCCCTTAGCCCACTCTCAACTAGCTGGGCTAGAGGCATTAATCTGACAGTGAAATTCACACTACAGTGTAAATGACTGACCAAGAAAGGGCTTGGTGAGGTAATGCTTTAGCAGAAGGCATGAGTCTTGGTTGGTGAAAATTCTCTTGGCAGGCCAAGAGAAAAAGGTAACTTTTTTTCCCTGCCTATCAGTAAAAACCCATTTTACTTGAGGTTTGAGCTGGCCCTTCCAGAAAGTTCTTATAGGCCACTAGCAGATGTAGGAGAAGGAAGTGCCAACAAAATGTTTGGGTGAGGCAGAGACTACGTACCACACTCAGGAGGGTTGCTTTCCTGGGGCAAGAGGTCCTCTGGCTGGGAGGACCCTGGAGGACTCTAGAAGACTAATGGGGGCCTTGGCGACAGAGGGAGGCCCAGAGTCCTGTCCTCAGCCCCAGGGACTCCTCTTCCACTGCCACCACTCTTCTGCCTAATCTAGGCAGCATCCCGTAGGAAGCAACAGAAGCATCACCCAACATACTCCCTGCACATGGGCTCACAAGACCCTGAGGTCCCTAGGGAGGCGGGCACAGTCTCCTGCTTCCCATTAGGCAGGATCTGCCTTTTCTGGGCCTGCATGTGGGCTTGAAAAATAGTCCATGAGGTCCAGAGACTGGTAAGCCTGGGCCTGGAGTTTGGGCCCACACACCTCGTCACAGCCTCAGAGGTACTGTGCTGAGCTGGGGTGGCTGCCCCAGGGTCTCCTGAAGAGGCACGGATGAGCCACTTCCAGGGCACACCTCCCCATGTGCCTGGGGTGAGCCAGCTTCCGTTTAAAAGCCAGTTTCTCTTTCTTCACCTGAAATTGGAAGACTTCTCTCACTCCGTGGGGTGTTAAGAGTGCCATGGCCCCTGCATCTGGTTGCCAGGAGACCGAGCCAGGACTGACTCAGGGTTTCCGGAATCTGGGGATGGCTGTGCCAGCTTTGTTAGGTCGTGAATGGCTTCTCCCAGGCTTCTTTCCTCCCAGCCGCTCCTGTGATGCTCTGGGCCTCGTCACCTGCACCTGCTCAGGGACTGGAACCCCTTGCCTCTCCCTGACAACCTGTTCTCCTTCAGGAAGCGAGCATCCTGAGACTTCCCCAAAACATGCAGACATGCACACACTTGCACACACAGGCACACACAGACACACATGCACACACACGTGCACACACGCTGCCCCTCATCCTCATCCACAGACAGATGTTTCGGAAAGGTGCATAATTATTCTTAACTTTTTTTTTTACAGACAGGGTCTCACTATGTTGCCCATGCTGGTCCCAAACTCCTGGCCTCAAGGCATCGTTCTGCCTTAGCCCATCAAAGCTCTGGATTACAGGCCTGAGCCACCACATCTGGCGGGCTGGACCTCATTCTTGACTTGTTGCCCTCACTCCTTTCCAGCTGCCTTGAAGCTCTGCAAACTCTACCTCCTAAACATTTATTGAGCCCATTCTCTTCTCTCCATCCCATTTCCACCCCAAGTAGAGTCCATTGCCATTTCTTGCCACCCCCACCCCCACAACTACACCATCCATTCTCCACACTATTGCCAGAGGCAACTAAAACAATAAATCTAATTATATACTGGGATTGACAAGAGTGCTCGCTAGGATTCTGCTGTGTGGTATCGTGTTTGGGAGGTGGTTACACTGGTATATATACATGTCACTTAAGATCTCTGAATTTTATTTTACATAAATTATACCTTCTCCCCTTTCTCTATACACACAAATACATCTGTATATGAAATTAGACTATGTCAATTTATTGCATCCAAACCTTCCATGGCTGCTCAGTCATAAGCCCCAAAGCCTTGATGTGACTGTCGAGCCTCAAGTGACGTGGACCCTTCTTTCTTCTCCAGCCCACACTAGCCTCTTGCCCACTGGCCTCGGCTTCACCCACACTCCCTCCAGGACTTTGCCTGCTGTCCTGTCTCCCTGGAATGCTGTTTCCTCCCTTGATCTTCCTAGATAACTCTGGCTTTTCATGTCTCAGCTTAATCATTCCTTTCTCATGGAAACCTTTCCTGAGTCCCTGTCACATGCTCTTGTAGCACTAAATGCACCCACAGTAGCACTTTACACGTTGTGATTTTTCATTTCCTATAGATGATTGTTCTAATGCTGCTTTCTCCTAGATTGTAAGGCAAGGAGGGCATTTTGTTTTATTTATGACTGTGTTACTTACACTGTACATGCCTGGCACATAGTAGGCACAGTTGTATGTTGCACGGCTGTGTTTGTTTCTATCATGGCTCTCATGACATTGCACTTTGTGTATTGATTGAATGATG
Source organism: Cebus imitator (assembly GCF_001604975.1). Classification (NCBI taxonomy): domain Eukaryota; kingdom Metazoa; phylum Chordata; class Mammalia; order Primates; family Cebidae; genus Cebus; species Cebus imitator. Next base: position 4,217,300 of record NW_016107440.1, on the reverse strand, counting down.
GCTTCCCCCTGTAGCCTGCTTGTCCTGCAAGGGCATAGACAATGCCTTAGTCACCTCTGGAGCCCTGGTACCCACTGCAGGCCTGAATGGTGGCTGGGACTCAGTACAAGTTTACTGGCAAATAATCAAGAGTCACAAAGTGATGTCGATGGCAAAAACTGGTTATGGACAGAGCTCACCTATGTTCATGACTCATTTTGGCCACATCCAATGTTCTCTTGCTAAAGAAACATGGACATCGTCAAATCTCATCTGAGAGCCACACGAAAGCCACGTGACCTGTCAGGCTTGAGCTTCATGGCATCTGTGGTGCCTTTTCCCATTTATTGTGTGTGGGATGGTTATTTGGATCTCAGCTTACCCGCACTAAAGGCCTCTTTGGTAATGAAAATGAAACAAAAACCTCACAGACTTAACAAACAACAGTGAAGAGTATTTTTAGTTAGTAGATAATGAGAGCTCTATTTCAAGAGCTCCAAATACATTATCTCTTTTAATCCTTACAACAATTCTACAAGATAAATATAATTATCAACATTCCCATTTGATATATGATGAAATTGAGCATAGAGGGATTAAATACCTTGTGCAAAAACCACATGATCTTAACAATTGGCCGTATTTTCAATGCTGCTGCAGGATTCAGGGGTTTTCCAAGTAGGGCCTGACATTTAGGCTTCTAGTTAGTGCTAAAGCACTGTTTACTTCAACGCTTGCTTCAAGCTGCAAGAATCACCTGTATGATAGAGATTTTGATTACCCTTGATTGCATGCAGATTTGACCATTATTTTTTCCTTTTTATTCCCTATCATCACCATCATCAATATGGTTTTTATCATCTTCATTGCCACCATCCTTGAGCCCCTGCTAAGACATGAGCTTGGATGCCTGAAATATGAGAAGGTATATGGTACAGTCACATTATCTAAAACTATTCCATCTGAAAGGGAACACATAGATCTTTTTTCTAAAGCCCTTGAGTTTTCCACAAACAGAATGAGGTTCAGAGAAGCAAATGGGGGCATCCATAGTCAGATATCAAAGTCAGGATTTGAACTGAAGCCCTGATCTGATATTAATGCTGCTTCATCTGCACCGTGTTACCTGCCTGTGATGGTCAGTTTTATGTGTCAATTTGGCTAGGCTGTAGTACCTAGAAATTTAATTAAACATGAATCAAGATGTTGCTGTGAAGGTATTTTACAGATGTGTTAAACATCTATAATGGGTTGACTTTGAGTCTGGCTCTGTCACTCAGACTGCAGTGCAATGGCACAATATCCACTCACTGCAACCTCTGCCTCGGGTTCAAGCGATTCTCCTGCCTCATACTCCGAGTAGCTGGGATTACAGGCACCTGCCACTATGCCTGGCTAATTTTTGTATTTTTAGTAGAGATGGGTTTTGTCCTGTTGGCCAGGCTGGTCTTGAACTCCTGACCTCAGTTGATCCACCTGCCTTGGCCTCCCAAAGTGCTGGGATTACAGGTGTGAGCCGCCGTGCCTGACCAGTTCTCTTTTCTTGAAGGAAGTTTTTACTACAGTTCCCTTCCTTTTCTGCCATTGCATATGGGACGTGATAGGGACAGACCCTTTGACTTTGACGTTTTAGAACTCACAAGGACCACAGCTAGACTTGATAGACAGGAGAGCCTTCCCAGAGAGCCTGTCTATTCCTTAGCCGAAGGGCCAAGTGTAGGTGAATATTGAAAAGATGTTTATGGCGGAAGGGGCACTGCAGAGGGTGGATTGTGGCAGATGCTGCTTGTGATCTGTCCAGTATAATTCTCTTCTAGTCCTTTTACAAGAGAATTCCCATTTTGTTGGGGCATCGACAGCAATGTATGCTGTTTCTATAAAACGACATTTCAGTGCCTCCCTTGCAGATTGGACTAGTCATGTGACATGATCCTTGACAGCTTTTCTGGACTTTCAAAAGCCCATTTACCCTTTATCCCTTCCTTTCCTGGAGCTCTGGCAGTCATGTTGCAAGCACACGAATAAGCATCCCATCCTGAGGTCCTTGGTGAGAGCCAAGGCTTGCTGCACCAGTCACTGACTCCTAACTCTTGGACTTTCTGTGACGTATGAGAAGGAAACACCCATATTTGGGTTAAGCCACTGTTGCTTGGGCTTAGAGTTCCGCATAGCTGCACTAGGTGCTGTAGGCTTGAATCGCCGAGGCTCAAGCTGGGTCAAATGAGGTGAGGAGGACCAGGCAGCGAGGGGCTCTTGCTCACATAAGTCAAGCGATTTGCCAGAGCCAGGAAGTGGGGGTGTTGAGGTCTCAGGATATCTTCTTTTGTCACCGATGTGAGCTGCATCTCCTGCTTCCTCTCAGGTCCCTGAGAAAGGGACAGTCAGGCTGTCATCTTGGGAGACTTTTCCAGGACTGGGGGAGGGTGGGAGCACAGGATGGTGGTGGGGGGCTGCTGGGAATCCTTCTCAGTAACATAAAAGGAACTCCATCAGGGACAAATCATTGTGATGAAAGGCGCGTCTATACCATGGTGGACACTTTCTCAGAACACCAATTTAGGCTTGTGAGCTTGCAGCCCCTTGGACAGGCTGGCAACCTTCATTTCCCCGGGGAAGGAGCAGCCAGAACATAGACCTTGCTCCAGGTTACCCTAAGCCCAGGCACCTGGAGGTGGCCGGGGGAAGGCAAATAGTCTAGAAAGGCCATTTTTAGGACATAGGCAGCCTAAGTGTGCTTCAAAGCAGTCGTTCATTCATTTATTCACCCAACAAATGTTTGTTGAGCCCTTAACAGAAACCATACTGTGAAGAGCATGAGACACAGAGATGGCCTGTGAGGGGTTATATGACACTGCCCTGACTTCTGGCACTTCCTGGTGTGGTCTGCTTTGCTTAATCCCTGCTGCTGGGCTTTCCATGTCTCGGGCAGGCTCCTCCTCATGCATCTGTGCCTTTTTTCTGCCCAGACGGCTGGTGCCTGCTTGGCCAGCTCACTTTGGCCAGGCCTTCATCCAATGTCACATCCTCAGATTGCAACCTTTAACCACACATCTGCAACGGCACCCCCCGCCCTGGGCTTTCACTCTCCCCACCCAGCTTCATCCTCCTCCCCAGCAGGTTACCCCTTGCCCTGGCCTGGTTTCCTAGGCATCTGTCTCCCCCACTAGGATGTTACTTAAGAAAGCAGGGGTCTGGCGTTGCTCCCTGCTAGGACCCATGCCCGGAGAATTGTCTGGCATAGAATTGACACTTCCAATGTATTTGTTGAATGAAAGCACCAGGACATCCAGAGGCTCCCAGGACAGTAGAGGAGCAGACCATGTCACCAGCCTGCAGCCGGAATGTGAAGACAGAACCCTCAGGGGACTGGGATGGAGGAGAGGCAGGCCATTGCTGCCTGCAAAAGGTGACTGTGCATGGGAGACAGAGCAGGACTAACTGGGGACCGAGGGTCCAGCACAGAGAGAGGGGATGAGATGCCTGGAGGTGAGGAAGTGAGAGGGTGATGGGACCAATGTGAGGTGGGCAAAGAGGTGGGCAGTAGGGGGAGGTTGAGAAGAGTCATCCCCAGCCCCAGCCTCCCTTCCTGTGGGAAAGTGCAATGTGGAAGTGAGCTTTAGAGCTGGGGCATGCCCCCTGGGGAGAGTCTTTTGTTTTTAATAGTTTCTTTTTAATGGCTTGTTTTAATAGCTTTGGTGTTTAGTTTGTTTTTAATAGCTGCTTTGGTTGTAGAAGCCTGGCTGTGGGCGATTCCTGGAGCCAGTGCTGTCTCGGGCTCTCTACGTAAGAAGGGGTGAGGCTTCAATATCTGGACAACAGTAGCTTCTCCAGCCAGGAAGGAGGTAGAGAAGTTGCAGAGACAGCCAACACCCTCTGCCACAGTAGCATCGACCTTCTGCCTGGGGATAAGGACACATTGGTTGGAAAAGAGATGAGGCAGGACACTAAGAGGATAGGAGAGGTGAAGGGTTAGGGCTCTCAGTGAAGAGATCGGAGGTGAGACCGAAGTGGAGGTGGTAGGAGGTTCCAGGGGAGACGCCACCAGAACACTCCTCAATGGAAGGAGGGTTGAGCGTGAGGGCTTGGTGTGCAGGGCTGCATACTGGTCACCCCCAAAGGTCCTCCAGTGCAGGGCTGTGAGCTAACCCCAGCTGCCTTTCCTAACCCCAATAGATGATAGACAAGAAATTTGGCGGCAGTAAACCAGAATTAGTTCTAACTAGGTGAAATCATTAACCCCCAAATGCCCCCATGGATCTGAGGAGGGCTGCCAGGTTCCCTGTCCAGCGAGGTGGGGCTTTAGCCTGTTTACCTGAATCTGTGAAAAGAGAGAGACCTCAGTTTGATTTTCACTTTACAAAAGGAGAGCAGAGGCTGGGTGCGGTGGCTCACATCTGTAATCCCAGTACGTCAGGAGACAGAGGGCTGCGGATCACGCAGTCAAGAGATCGAGACCATCCTGGCCAACATGATGAAACCCTGTCTCTACTGAAAATACAAAAATTAGCAGGGTGTGGTGGCGTGCGCCTGTAATCCCAGCTACTTGGGAGGCTGGGGCAGAATTGCTTGAACCAGGGAAAGATTGCGGTGAGCTGAGATCGTGCCACTGCACTCCAGCCTGGCCACAGAGTGAGATTCTGTCTCAATAAACAAAACAAAACAAAACAAAAACAAAAAAATTAAAAACAAAAGAGCAGAGATGATGTAATTGCAAAAGTGGGGTCGGGGGTGGTTTGGAAGTGCATATGTTTGGAACAGGGCACCAGTGATTCCAAGAGTGGCCCTGCAGTACTCAGACCCACATGGAAACTTAGTTTCTTCAAAGCCTGTCCTCTTTACGCCTGGGAAAACTGGCACACTGGCTAGAGGAGTTCTGGTCAAGCCTGTCCTGGAGGGGAGGCTGTGACTGGGAACTCAGAGGCTGGGGAGGGACGGCCTGAAGCAGCTTTGGAAAAGAGGGAGCAATCCTGGGAGCCTGAGAGGTGAAAGGAAGAATTGGAGGCCCCAGAACCTCAGCTCATGGGAGCACTGTGTGTTTATTCGGTATCTCCTCTGCCTAGAACGGTGTCAGGCACATAATCAAAAACCAGATCCATATTTGTTGAATTCATGAAAGAAAGAAGCTCCTGATGATAGTAATGTGGCCAACAGCAGCCCTGGGGGTTTACCAGTTTACCACTGGTAGGGCACTTCAGAAATGAGCTCAGGTTCTCGAGTCCACCCATATCTGTGGTTCTGTTGAAAGGGGAGAGCTGAGCTGCTGGGGACTGTGGGAGCCACACAGAGAGGATGAAAAGCCGAAAGGATGGGGCCCTGAGTGTGTGAATTCATGTATATGAGGGGGGAATCATGTCCTCCAAAACTTACATGTTGGAATCCTAACCGCTCCCCCACCCCTTCCTCAGAATATGACTGTGTTTGGAGAAAGAGTCTTTAATGAGGTAAATAAGGCAAAATGAGGTCATATGGGAAGGACCCTAATCCCACAGGACTGATATACTTACAAAGAGATGAGATTAGTAAACAGACACTCATAGAGGGGCAGCCACATGAGGACGCAGGGAGAAGATGGCCGTCTACAGGCCAGGAGCGAGGTCTCAGGGGAAACCAGCCCTGCTGACACCCTAAACTTGGACTTGCAGACTCCAGAATTGTGAGGAAATAGATTTCTCTTATCTCAGCCTGCGGTCTGGGGTCCTGTGTTATGGCAGCTGAAGCAGACTACAGTGTGGGCGTCAACCTTGCATGGGTGGGGCAAGGCTGGTGTCTCCCTCCAAAGAAAGGGAAAGACATGGCCCCCAGGACAGAGAAGAGCTTCTCCAACAATACTGGGAAAGGAAGAACCCATTCATTTGATTTAAAAATGTTGAATCTGTTGTCGGTCAGTACTTACAAGAATACAATAAAAGGAATGATTATAAAATGTATTAGGCACACAAAATATGAGCCAAGTGTTCTTGCACTTGGATATCATGACAAAGTCAAATTGCTCTACATTTCTAAATATGTACCCACCATGTCTGTCCTTATTTCACTTTGTGTAGGTAACAAACTGCCCAGAACTCACTGCTAGTTGTAATTCCTTTTAGAAGCAGGGCTCTAAGGCCCTGCCACTCATTCCAGGATTGGTCTGGCTTTAGAGATCAGACACCTGGGGAGATGTGTCCAGTGGGAAGCTCCGAGGGGTCCTGCCAGCCACACCCCCTGTGATGGCGTCCTTTAGAGGACACTCATGCATGGCCTGGCTGCCTGCAGCTGAGAGCCTTCTCAGCAATAAGGAGAAGAAAAATGAGCATCTTTCCTTCCCAGGAGTAAAGAGGGGTGCAGAAGGGGAGGGAAGAGAAGAATCCAGAGGGTAACTAGAAGACAAAACTCCTAATCCAACCACAGCAGCCACCTCAGCTCTGCAATCAGGACTTGGTGAATTTTCTGTTGAAGTCAATCTGAGCTCATGTGACTGTAGAATGATGCTTGCTTTGGTGTCTGGGTAAAGGCAGTCATGGAGCTGGAACTATAACAAAACACAGAGCAACTTCTTTCAGGAAGATTTGCAATTCCTCTGCAATTAGCAGAGGAACAACGTTAATAATAGCTCACCTCCTATTATCCTGTCCACAGGTCCATGGAGACGGTGACTCTGGGAAGCTGGTGAAGATTTCGAGTAGCAACTGTGAGGGCTGGACCTGACTAGGGAATGAGAGAAACCTTTAGAAAGAGCATCAAAGACTGGACCAGGGAATGAGAAAAACATTTAGGAAATGAATCAAAATCTCAGTTAATGCTGAGACAGTGAATTTGAAGTAACTTAAATCCACAGAAGTGAGCAAATTCTTCCAGAAGCTTCTAACTGGTGACAGTGGAGGAGAGGAAGGTAGGTTGTTGCATTGTTCTGCAAGACAGTGGGTGAAGTGTGTTCCATGAGAATGGGGCTGGGCGGAGAGCCATTGTAGAGCCAGGAAGCAGGAGAAGGCATGGAGGCAGCATGGCTGAAAGGCTACCGGGCAGTCTTGTGGTGAGAACAGGAGAGGAGAGAGCTGGAGGGTTAGGGGACTGTGGCCTGAGACTGAGCTCTTTGAGTTTAGGTTTCTAGAGCTGATCACATCTGGGCAATAAAGTCTGGGGAGTAGGTGATGAGTGAGTTGGTGAGTTGGAGTGTGGATGGAGGGTACTAAATGGAGGGGATTTGAGGCCAGGTCGTGGGCTGGGTGCCACACAAACATATGGGCATCAGGGAACAGTGGCAGTTCTGAAGTGGATGGGGAGATTCTGCATGGCCAGGTGCCAAACTCCTCATGGCTAGGGAGCAAGTCCATGAGGTCTGAGGATGACAGCAGCAAGGAGCTGCCGATGGGGGCAGAACCTGACAGTGGACGTGCCCTTCGAAGGAAGGAGGGGCTATGCCGAAGTGTGAGAATGGTGGCCTGACAGCAGCATTGGGGAAAACCAGCCCATCCTAGGAGGGCCTGGGGTGGCAGAGTTCCCCCGAGAACAGCTGAGGAAGTGACAGTCCAGAGGCCACTGGTTCTTACTCAGTGTGTAAGTGCCAGTGGCTGTGTTTACACACCCGGTCCCAGGAACCAGGTTCCTATAACAAGCTGTGGCTCCTCCTCTCACCTTTTTAGGACCTGCGTTGTCCTGTCCTTCTCATATCCTTAGTCTCACCCCATCACTGGCCACTTCCTTCTGTCCCCAGGCAGGCACAGGCTGCCTCCTCTGGCCACCATCTTGTTTCTTTCCTGCCATGCATTGGCAAACTTCCCAAACCAAAGGTATATAATTTCTGCCTCCATTTCCCTACCACGCTCTCACCTATAATCTCTCTTCTGTCCTCTCTTCTCAACTGAACAGCTCTCTTGGAGGCCACCAGGGCTCCCTGCACTGCCAAGAGTTGGTGCCATTTCCTTTTTATTCTCCTGGTGTCTCAGCAGCCGTGGTTGGATTACCATTCCTTCACCCTGCAAACACGCTTAGCCTGTTTTCACACTGTTGTACCCTCCTGATTCTTGACTCTTCTCTCTCCATTCCCTTTCTGATGCTTCATTCTCTTTCTTGTATCTTCAATAAAATCCCTTCTTGGGGCTATGCCGTTCTCTACCCAAAGCACAGTATAGTGATGAGATGCATAGAGGCCAATGCCAAACTGCCTAGACCCAAATTCTGGCTCTGCCACAGACCAGCCAAATGACCTTGGGAAATTAGTTCTCATTTCCATGACTCTGTTTCCTCATATGGAAAGTGGTATAGTAATAATACCTACCTCCTAGGGTTTTTGAAACTCTAGACAGTGGCTGCTATGTGATAATTATTAAGCCTTTTTCCTTTGGGGCTCTCCCATCTACCACTCTGGCTCCATTTAAGGCACATTTTAAGCCTTTGTCAGATAGTCCCATGAAATTAGTTTCATTTGGAGTGAATTCATGTTCTCATTGCTGATTCTCTTGACTGTCTCTTTACATCATATTTGTCATGTGATTTTAAATGTTGGTTTCAGGCTCACCTAGACTAGGGGGTTTGCTTTTGTTCTGTTTTCTCTTCCCCCTCTGTCTGCCACCCTCCCTGGGTAGTAGTTTTGTGGTGGCCCTCATGCAGGGCCACCGAGTTCTAACTCAGTTCCCTAGTTAGAACGGAGTCTCCTAGTGACATTGTGGGAGTTCTTCTTTTGCAAATATATTGGGGGATATTCTAGACCCAGTCACCAGCCGTGTGGCTGAATCTTTTTGATCCCTCTTACTTATTACACCAATGGCTTCTTGTAAATGAAGCAATTTTAATAAGTTAGAATAAAGGTTGTCAAAACCAGTAGTTATCAGCTGAAGTCCTGATTCTTCATGCAGAGCCCAGAATATGAGTAGCACAAATATATTTCCAATAGTTTATGTGTGTGACACCAATGGCTTCCTATAAACCAGGGTTTCTCAATCTCATCGCTGCTGACTTTTGGGGCTGGGTAATTCTTCGTCATGGAGGGGGTTGTTCTGTGTATTGCAGGGTATTTAGCAGTGTCCCTAGCCTCTATACACTGGATGTTAGTAGCATGTCCCCCCTCTACCTGAAACAAAAAAATGTCTTTCAGCCATTGCCATGTGTTCCCTGGGCAACCCCTGCTCCACCAGCAGAGCTCCAGTATCGTAAAGCCATGTCCCCACGCAGGGGTCACCATTCCCTTTTACAGCTTCTGTGTCTGAAGGGTATGGAGGAGCCCAGCCAGCCTGTGGTCTCAGCCCTACTCACTGCTTTGTGTTTTTCGTCTGATTTTGGGCAATACAGATGTTTGCCTTTTTGGGATTATAGGGGGAAACCCTAGTTATATCTTTTTGTTGTTTCTTTGTTTCATTTGGTTTCTCATGGCTATGAAATTGGAGCAGAGGGTGTAAAGTCATGCAGATGTACTACTTCATCTGGATCCAAATACCCTGTCCTTTTCATCCTTCAAAAATGGTGTCCTCCTTTCAGTCATGATAGTCTTTCTGTCTTTGGAACATTTATAGCACTTATTGTCAACAGTCGTCACTTGGCATGTTCTGCTTTCAGCCACTCAGAAGGGTTGTCAAACTCTAGGATTGGTATTTGATTTTAACTGGCTTGTCTCTTGCGGCTACAGTCTGATGTTGGCTTCTCTGAGGTTTCTTTGCATATTCAGAAGTAACTAAGGGAGCAGGTGGAATATAGTAAGTATTTGGGAAACACTGAGTCATGAATCTCTTATTGATCGGTACAAAGGCCTCTGAGGCTCAGGTTCAAAAGTTCTAGCTACTATGTTGCAGTTTTGAGTCATTGAAGAAGGTTCTCTGTAGTACAAAGGCTATTTGACCATGCAACTCACAAAATCAGAGATATTACACGTGGTCATTGTTAGAGATAAGGTAGCCCTGGGTCCTGATTGCCTGGGGACAGTTCCAGTTTACTCCTGTCATCAGATGGAATTGAGAGTGCCCTATTTCATTCCCCAGAGTGCCTTGGTTTAGCTGATAAAATATGAGGTAACCCCACTTCGAGGCCACTAAGTATACTCTCCTTATTTTATAAATGTGGACATTGAACAAATTATATTTTCCCTTTACTTACAGTGTTTCCCCACATTCCCCTGGAGAAAAAAAGCTAGTGAAATGTTTTATTGGCACTATGTGCTTATTCATGTATTTGGATAAACTGGCATTTACTGACTAGCAATAACTGCTATACACTTGGCAGGTAGGGGCTCAATACATGTGAACCAAACATACATCATCAGAAATGCCTTTGCCGTACTTGTATTCTGTGCTCTGCATGAAGCATCTGGACTTCTGCTGATGACTACTGTGTTTGACGATGTTTGTGCTGATTAAAATTACCTGGGCAAACCTAGATTTCCACCTGCAGTGTGATCTGCCCCCCAGAGCCCACAGCCACACACATCTGGTCACTGGGACTGACCACCTCTGTCAGCCAGAAGCAAGGCTTAAGTACTTCATTTGTGGAATTGATCAGTTCAAGGCAGAGAACACATCACGAAATCTTTGCCTCTTAATGGTAACACAGCCTGAGTCCCCATAACTTCCACCGGCTACTCTTCTACCTAGTTAATTTCCAGGGAAGAAACTGCCAGGCTGGAGGTCACAGTTTGTCCTCTGCCTCCAGGCAGCCCTGCATCTAAACGTGTATTCTAAACAAACCGAAAACTAAAAAGCGAATTTCCAGTCCTCCAAGGGAGTTGGTTTGAAAAGTCCAGGCTCCAGTGGTTCGCCATAGGTGCTGCCAACCTAAAACCAAAGTGATCCATGTTGTCTGAAGTGACGAAGGAGGGCCCTCCGGGGGGAAGCTGCTGTTTGGCTTTGACAGAGAAAACAGCTAAGGATGATTGACTTCTTGGCTGTCTCATTCAGGCCTCCGTGTGCTGCCTCCTGTCTGATGCAGTGTCATCGTGTGTCCTTCTCTGCTTTCTTCTGGGAGATGGAAAACTGCCCCCCACCTTTCCACTGGTGTCCCCCACTCAGGACCTGGAGTTCCTGCCCAGTACCATGGTAGACAGAATGCTCCCCCAATCCTGCAGGCTGGTCATGAGCCCCCGGATGGCTGGAACAGGGTGGGAGCCACTGGTGCTCAGAGGGCTCCCCTGCAAGCTCCCAGGCTGTGTTTAACAGTCTTGACAAGTGTACCCTTGGGCAGAGGGCCAGGGACAATCTGTGTAACCCACTAAGCTAATTATCCTCTCTGCAGACGGCCTCCTGCCCTAATCCTCTTGGGTTTGCCATAATCCAGCTCCCTCTGGGGTGAGCGGCCAGGGTGGCAGGCCTCTGTGCAAATGGACCATCTGTTGGAGCTCAGGAGGCTGGGCTCCTGCCCAAGGGACTGGGGCCTCAGGCTCTCAGGCCAAGGAGAGTGGCCCCGAGGACAGTACAGAGGAGCGTGGCCAGCCCTGCGGCCCAGCGGGGCTGAGCCAGTGGCAGGGAAGGAGGCGGCATCCACATCGGCCTGACTTTCCTCCAACAGATGTCCCCCTGAGGCTTAGGAGCTCAGGGGAGCTGAGCCATGCCCTTGTGCTCCCTGGAGGACGGTGAGTCAGCAGCTGCCTGTGTCTCACAGGGTCAGCCAGACACCTTAGGGGCAGAGCCTTGGCTCTGGGTAGTCATAGCAAGCAGGGAGGCGTTTTGGCCTGAGAGCCTGGGAGGGATGTCTCGAACAGGATGCTTGCAGTGAGGCAAGATCGGGTCTCTTCTGCAAGGCCTGCTGGGCTGTTTGGGAGCAGATCATGTTTAAACACGGCGCGGTGGAGTTTCAGGTTCCTGCTCGTTGATTTATAGGATGTTAGTATCATAGCCTGTGTGGTTCTCCAACCTGGACATGGAGGGTGAGCAATGCAGTCGCTGGAGCCAGAGAGGGAGAAATCCGTCCCCAGGACCCTCCTGGGGCCCTTGGAGAGGAAGGAGAAGGGGGCCAGCTACCCCTCGACTCCTGCTAGGTGAGGTCAGCTGGGGTGGGAGAGGATTCTGGGGAGGGGTCCGATTTGCTTCTTAGAAGACCTAGACTTCAAGCAGCCTCTGAAGACCCAGGGCAAATAGAGTGACAAGGAAGGGGCACAGAGGATCCCTATGAAAGAGGTCATTGAATATTCTCTAGGCTGGTCATTGAATTTCCCTGGCATCCTGGGCCCATTTCTGCAGAAGAGACTGAGGCCCAGAGAGATGAAGCTTTGGAAGGGCCACAAAATCAAACTGGAGCCTCTCTTTTCATGATCATAACACCCCCGGCAGCTGGGCAAGTGCCGATCTGTCTGGTTTTCTGGTGGAGAAACTGAGGCTTAGGCGAGATAAAGGTTCCAACAGCAAATGAGCAGAGATCCATGGTCCAGACTGGGCTCCTCAGACCAGGTCCAGCGTGGCTGTGGGTGACTGTCCTGTGCCTCAGCTCTGTACTTCCCCATGGGCCACGCCTCACAGCCCACTCATCCCCTGCCCCAGGCTCCCTCCCCAGCTGCTGCACAGGAAAGGGAAAAGGGACAAAGACACTGCCTTGGGGTGCACCTTGGAGGAGGTCCCGGTAGGGCACCAGGGCTCGCTCCCTCGGAGAGGTCCACAGCCCAGAAACACATTTCAGATGGCGAGAACACATCTTTGAGTTGCGCATTCCGCATCATTCTTTGTTTACCCTCTTGGTTATATAAACATCTTCCAGAAATCCTCTTACAGATAATATTGACCTCAGACAGGCCTGCTGCTCTCTTCTAATGGGCGGGGGGAACAAGACGAGCTGGTGGCCATTTTTCGCACCTCTGTGCTTAATGTATATGTGTATATGTGTGCAGGTGTGCACTTGAGTGTGCATGTATGTACAGGTGTGTGTATGCATGTGTGATACATGTGTGGGAGGTGTGTGTGGACATGAATGTGCACCTGTGTACAGGTGTGTGCATGTGTGATGCATATGTAAGAGGTGTGTGTGGACATGAATGTGCACCTGTGTACAGGTGTGTGTATATGCATATGTGATGCCTGTGTGGGAGGTGTTTGGATATATGTGTGTGTGTGTGTGTGTGTGTGCACGAGTGTGCATGTGTGTATAGGTGTGTGTGCACATGTGATGCATATGTGGGGGATGTTTGTGTTTATGTGCGTGGGTGTGCACATGAGTGTGCATGATGAGTGCACAAGTGTGTACACACATAATGTGTGTGTGTGTGCGCGTGTGCTGCATGGGTTGGGGTTGTGTGTGTGTGTGTGTTGGAGGGAGACACCCGGTGTTATGGAGGGATCTGTGGACCTGCAGTCACAAAGCGTAGACCCACCGGGCCTGGCGAAATGGTATTCTGCTCCTCTGCTCCTGGGTTTTGATCTCTTAGGTGAAAATCACGGGGGTTGGACTAAACAAGCCTTCAGTTCCTTCCAGATCGATGGCCTGTGCATGCAGTGTTCAACAGCTTTCCCAGCTCCAAGTTAAATAACCCATTCCTGCAACCTTTCCCTGTAAAAGACATTTTCCAATCCTTTAATCATCTTGGTTACTTTCCTCTGAACTCCCTCCAAGAGACCTGTGTCATTGGATAAGTATGTCACATAAATTAGTCAGTAAATCAATCTGTCAACAATATCTCTTGAGCAACCACTCTGTGGCTTTCTGGAGGTGCCAGGCTGATACAATCCAACCATAGAGGAACAAAAAGAGTTTTCACCCTGCCTCAGACCAGGAGTTCATTTATCCAACAGTGGCCTGAGGCACCCACCGGGATGTCATCAATCCCCAGAGACCTGAACCTTCCTCTGGAAATACCTTAGGTAACATTAGCTGGGCACCTGCGCTGTTCAGAGCTCTGCTAGGCACTGTGATAGAAAAGTGAGCATGGTGACCTCCAGGGAGGGCAGGCATGGAGGCCGGGAGGAGATAGGGAAGCAGGGGGATGTGGGCTCAGAGTGGGGAGCTGGCCACCCTCAGGCTGCAGATGGAACCTTGGTGTTCAGATGTGGGCTGCTTTGAAAGTTTTTTTTTTTTCTTCAATACAGAAGGATGAATTGTAAAATGAAGTAACCAAAAGCATGTAGAAATTGGAGAAAACCATACTTTCACTTTCAAAGGGTGATTTCACCACTCACTGGCTATGTGAACCTTGAGCAAGTCATTGAAGCTTTCTAAACTCTGAATTCTTTAAGATACTGTGGGGCTTGTACCCGGCAGGAAGGAATATTTGAGTTAAATGATACTGCATCCGTCAAGTGTCTGGTGCATAGTGGGAGATCTACATGTATAATCCCCTTTCTCTCCAGAACTCATGATGGATCAGTTTCTGAGGTCCCCAACGCTTCTGGATGGATATCTCTATTGTCAGCTTTACTATTAGCTGGGGCTCTAAGTTCTATGAGTCCACTCTGTGATGTGTATCATGTTACTGTCCCAGCTTATTGATCCTAAAATAATTTTCTTCAACCCTGAATGATAGTCTTTTATTTATAGTGGAGTCATACGTGGCTTCATGATGGGAATGCATGCATTCTGAGAATTGTGTTGTTAGACAGTTATGTCATTGTTTTGTGCAAACATCATAGAGTGTACTTGCACAAGACTGGATGGTGTTGTCTACTACACACTCAGGCCCTATGCTGTAGCTTTCTGCTCCACGGCTACAAACCTGTACAGGATGGTACTGTACTGAATTCTATAGGCAACTGCAGCACCATGTGAAGTATTTGTGTTTCTAAACATGGAAAAGAGAGTAAAGATGCAGCATGAAAGATTTGGCCAGGCACAGTGGCTCACACCTGTAATCCCAGTACTTTGGGAGGCCAAGGTGGGCAGATCACAAAGTCAGGAGTTTGAGAGCCGCCTGACCAACATGGTGAAATCTGTCTCTACTAAAAATACAACAACAATAATAATAAGCCAGGTGTGGTGGCAGGCACCTCTAATCCTAGCCACTCAGGAGCTTGAGGCAGGAGAATTGCTCGAACCCGGGAGGCGGAGGTTACGGTGAACCAAGATCACGCCATTGTGCTCCAGCCTGGGTGACAGAGCAAGACTCCATCTCAAAAAAAAAAAAAAAAATTTTTTTTAAATGGCACACCTGTATAGGCAGCGCCATGATTATCTCATGGGGTCACTGTCGTCGGTGAGGTCTGTCATTGATAGCAGTGCTGACTGTGTACTGTATGCCTTGGGATTTTACAGTCATGGAGCAATAGCTCTGAGCATAGCTTTTATCTCCGTGGTTGGGATCCATGCTCTTTTTCAACTTAGCATCAATTTGCTGTGCTAGAAAGAGCACTTGGTCCTTGACCAAAACCCCTGATATCCTGATTCACCTGTCAAGACCGTTTTAGACAAACCACAGAGAATGCACTGCAGTGCTCCTCAGATGTCAGTGTGAGCAGAATCACCTGGAGGTTTTGGTAAACACAGATTCCTGGGCTCCACCCCCAGATAATTTGCATTTCTAAGAAGATCCCAGGCCAGGCTGAGGCTGCAGGTCCAAGACTTAGACTGTGAGAACCTCTTGCATGGAAAGAGCAGCCCTGGAGTTTAGTGGAGCTTGGTAGAATCAGTTGCCCCTTCTGAGCCTGCTTCCTGATTTATCAGCCTTTACAGACTAGATCTCAAGGTAATCATTAGACAAATTATCCCAGAGCACCTTGCAAACCATAAAACACATAGCTATTAGCGGCTTAATGTTTCCCTTCAGCTTTCACTTGCTCACCTATAAAATGGGGATAATAATGGTAATTTTTATAAAGATTAAGTGACATAATCTACATAAAAGCACTTTGTGAAGTGTAAAGAACTATGGAGTCAGCTGGGCGCGGTGGCTTACGCCTGTAATCCCAGCACTCTGGGAGGCTGAAGAGGGCGGATCACCTGAGGTCAGGAGTTTGATAACAGCCTGGCCAACATGGCAAAACCTCATCTGTACTAAAAATACAAAAAAATTAGCTAGTTGTAGTGCCATCTACCTGTATTCCCAGCTACTGGGGAGGTTGAGGCACAAGAATAATTACCTTGGATGGCAGAGGTTGGCAGTGAGCCAAGATTGCACCGCCGTACTCCAGCCTAGGTGGCAGGGAGAGACTCTCCCTCAATTAAAAAGAAAAAAAAAAATAACTACTGTGTCTTGCTTTTATGACTTCCTGAGCCTCAGTTTCCTCATCCCCAATGTGATAGAATGGCCAATGGGTCCATCCTGGGTGCCATCCTTGGTCACTTGGCAGCACATTATCATAGATGTGGGTAATGCAAGTTTGCGTGTAACACCATGGCTGATGCTGTTCTGTGTCTTGTTGGCCCCTTTGGTCAAAGCTGTTTTCTGGGGGACTGTATCCAGCTAGGATGCTTCTGCCTGCCAGAAACAAAGTTCCCAGCTAAAAGTGGCTTTAAAAATGTGGGGTTTGTTTTCCTGTCTAAAAAGAAGTCCAGAGGCAGGGAAGTTTGGGGCTGATAAGTTCATTGGCTTCGTGAGTAGATTCTCTGGGATTCTCTTGGCCTTCTCCTCATGATCACATGGTGGCTGCAGCAGCACTGAGCATTCCATACACACATCCCTAGAAGCAGGAAGAGATAAGTCTCAAATTTGCATCTCTTTTTGATGGGTGAAAACACTTTCTCAGAATCCTCTCATTGGCCGAGTTTGGATCACCTGCCTCACAATGAGGGAATTGGGATTGCATAATTGACTTAGGACAGCTCATATTCAACCCCTGTGGCTGGGAGGGTCCTACCAACTCCAGGCCACCCAATCAGGCCTGTGGCAGCAAGCAAGAGATGGTGCAGGGGTGGCTGAAAACAGAGGAGGCAGCCAACAGTATCGGCCACATCCACTATCTCTTTCCAGGAAGAATCACGGGCATAAGGGAATTGCTTGCATATCTGTAATCCTGTGTGTTGTTCTGAAGCTGGAAGCACGGACAGAAAGGGGCTCCAGCAGAATCTCCAGAAGCTTTTTTCTTTTTTCCTTTTTTTTTTTTTTTTTTTTTTTTTTTGTTTTTTTTTTTTTTTTTTTTTTTTTTTTTTTTGAGAAGGAGTCTTAGTCTGTCATCCAGGCTGGAGTGCAATGGCGCAGTCTCAGCTCACTGCAACCTCCACCTCCCAGGTTCGAGCAATTCTCCTGCCTCAGTTTCCCAAGTAGCTGGGATTACCGGTGCGTGCCACCACAGTGGCTAATTTTTTTGTATTTTTAGTAGAGATGGGGTTTCGTCATGTTGGCCAGGCTGGTCTAGAACTCCTGGTCTCAGGTGATCCACCTGCCTTGGCCTCTCAAAGTGCTAGAAGTACAGGCATGAGCCACCGTACCTGGCCAGAAGCTTTTAAAATATGTATTTATGAGCCTTCCCAAGAGAACACTGGGCTCTCTGGGATCCAGGGACAGCAACCGACCATCAAGCTGCCTCCTGTCCTGGTTGGGGCAAACCGTGGGCCAGCGGGTCAGAGTGAGACCACAGCCAGTGGGACTCAGCTGCCCACGGGTACTTCTCAGGCAAGGCCCTTGATCCTGAGGATTCACAGATGAAGACTGACGCATTGCTATTATGTGCTGTGTTTTCTCCTAAACCTGACATAGTCCTAGTCCCTAGAGTAGGCTCCTGACAGCTGCCGGAGTGCTTAAGAAAGAAACTCTACTGGCCATGAGTACTAGAGTTTGGTCAGCAGGTGAGGAGGAGGAGAATGAAGAAGGATTTGAGAGTAGAATCGGTTTTGCTGGAAGAAAGTCGTGTCTGTGGGTTGTTTGACTCTCACGCTTCGTCGTCTGTGAGAGCTCTGCAAATTCACTGGAGTGGTAGGTCCAGGAATTTTCTAAGGCAGGGAAAACCCCTACGAGGCTTTTATTCCACAGAGCAGGTTCTTGTCTGGGCTCAGGCATGGCCCTGCAGCTCTGTACGAAAGTAGGGCTGGGAGGGGAGGGCCTGCACCCTCACTGCCCGGGCCCCTCCTGCCTCTGGAGCAGATATCTTTGGCTCTGAAGCCTCCTCGCAGCTCCCATGAAGCATTGTGGGAAAGCTGTGAGGATGAGACCATCAGGGGCTTCTCTAGGGTTGGCATGTGCAGGGTAGAGGAGGTTGAATGCTGAGAAGGGAAAACATTGTGTCTGATTTCCCTGGGTGTATAGTGTCTGTCAACCAAAGTGATTTCCCAGCAAAAGAGATTTTTCTAAGTTCCCCATCAGGGTCCTTCACCCCCCACCCTGCAACTGAATTTCACTTTTATTGCCCAGGCTGGAGTGTAGTGGCGTGATCTCAGCTCACTGCAACCTCCACCTTCTGGGTTCAAGCAGTTCTCTTGCCTCAGCCTCCCGAGTAGCTGGGATTACAGGCACCCACCACCACGCCTACCTATTTTATATATATATATATATTTTAGTAGAGACGGGGTTTCATCATGTTGGCCAGGCTGGTCCCAAACTCCTGACCTCAGGTGATCCACCCGCCTCAGCCTCCCAAAGTGCTGGGATCACAGGTGTGAGCCATTGTGCCTGGCCCCTGTCAGGGTCTTAAACCCATATGAGTCAGAGAATGGCAGAGCCAAATGGATCTCATTGCTTCTCGGTTGGAAGCTCCCATTTTACTGGCAAAGACGTGGGGGCCACTTCGAAGGAGACAGAGAACCTAGGGCCTTGGATGGTGTATTCTCAGACCTGCTCCACTGTTCCTCGTGATGTTTATTTTAAAAGCTTGGAAACGCATAACGGATCTGGGCTGGAACAAATGCTGCAACTGCTGGATTTCAGAGCAGGGTTTCAAGCCTATCTGTGTGTCAGACTGGCCTAGGAAACTTTAAAAACAGAGCAGCTCTGGGAGGGGACTGGGAATCTAAACTGAAAAACAATAGCAGCCATTAGAATGGACACAATTAGGGAAAAAACACAGAAAATAACAAATGCTGGTGAGGCTGTGGAGAAACTGGATTTCCTGTGCACATGGTAGGAATATAAAATGGTGCAGCGCTGTGGACATCAGAATGGATGCTCCTCCAAAATGTTAAACATACTATTGTGATAGGATCCAGCAATTCCTCTTCTAGGTGTATACCCAGAAGCATTGAAAACAGGGTCTTGAAAAGCCCTTCGTACAGCTTGTTCACGGCAGCGTCATTCACTATAGCCAGCAGGTAGAGATAATCCATGGATTCATCAGTGAGTGAATGGATACACAAAACGCTGGCATATACATGAAGTGGAATATTATTCAGCCTTAAAAAGGAAGGAAATGCTGACCCATGCTGCAACATGGTGAAATGTTGGAGACATTATGCCAAGAGAAATAAGCCAGTCACAAAAGGACAAATACTGCACGATTCTGCTTCTATAAAGTGCCCAGAGGAGTCAGATTTACAGAGCCAGAAAGCAGAACTGTGACTGCCCGGGGCTGGGGAGAGGGGAAATGAGGATCGGGTGTGCAGTAGGTCCAGGGCTTCAGCTGGGGTGATGGAAAGAGTTTTGGAGATGAATGGGGGTGACAGCTGCATAATAGTAAATGTACTGAATGCCGCTGGACTGTGTACTTAAACATGGCTGAGATGCTCAGTGTTGTTATGTGTAGTTTACCACGATTAAATACATGAGAACCCAGACAGTAGCAGCGACAACCATAGCAGGCTCAGCTGTCACAAATATGCTCCCAGCTCCCTCCCTAGGGCTCATGCCTCTAGGTAGTTTAAACCTCTGAGCCTCCACGTCCTCCATGATAAAATGGAGATAGAATAGCATCTCCCTCTGGGGTGTGTGGTGACGAAGTTGGCCTGGGGATGGAGGTCCTCAGCTCAGCGGGCTCTCAGTAGCCTCATGGGCGATGCCCTCCTGTGGGTCCTGCAGCACCCTCTGCCCTTCCCAGCACAGCCTGGTCCTTGCCTGTCCCCAGCCTAGACTCTAAGCTTGGAAGTGCAGGGAGGGCTTCTATCTTGTTCTCTTGGTGACCAGCGGGAGGCTCAGTCTACCCCTGCCGAGGGGAGGAATGGAGAGGGCAGGGCTGCCTGTGTGGGGAAGGAGGTCTGAGGGCAGACATTCATTAGGAGGTGTCCTTTGTTGTCTTGTCACAGTCTCTGTTGCTGGGAGGCCCCAGAGCAGTCTGGAAGGGGAAGAAGTTGGGCTGCCATGGCGCCTCAGTGGGGGAGAAGCTGGGCTGCCGTGGCGCCTTGGTGGAGACGCAGCCACTTTTACAGGGAGCTCTGAGGCGGGACAGCTCTTTCCTGCTGCCCCAGCCTGGGGGCCGGATGGGGCTGGGTGGCCTTTCCAGCCCCTCCTGGATCTCGGTTGGTCATGCACTGCCTTGCCAGGGGTTGGGCCTTGGGCAAGGCTTTCTTCCGCTGGAGCGACCCTCTAAGGAAGCTGACAGCTGAGGGCGGGGGTGGCATTTGAGAAAAGTGACTGCAAGGGCCTAAGAGCTGGGGACACACAATAGGCCTTTAATACCCATCTTTGTTTAATCTTCACTGTGATCTTCATAGCCTCTCCAGGGAAAGCAGTATTATCCTTGTTTTGTAAGGACAGCGAGGAGCAGATAAGTCAGTGGACTAAAGTCACGTAGCTAGTAGGTGGCTGAGCTGGTTTACAGCTGTCCTCAGTGCTTGTGTGCCAACCATGGGTGTGGGCAAGAGAGGCCCTGCCTGGGCCCTGGACTTCAGGGGGGCTGGCTCTATCCCCTCCACCCATACCACTTCCTAGGGGCTGTGTTCTCTTCTGCCCCATCTGGAGCCCACACTGGGGTCTGGGAATTCCCTGGGTGTTTCTAGGGCCTATGTCACCTCTTCTCGGGCTCCCTCCTCTCATGGGCTCTGATAAAGGGGAAAATCCTTTCACAGCTCCTAAATGAAAAGCAGAGTCTTAGTAGAGCATACAAGGCTCCCAGCGATTGAGAAAACCAGCCCTGTGTCTGCTTCTGGGTTGAAATCCCAGCTCCCTTCCTAGCACTCATGACTCTAGATAGTTTAAACCTCTGGGCCTCCATGTCCTCCACCACAAAATGGGGGATAGAATAGCATCTTCCTCTGGGGTGTGTGGTGATGAAGTTGGCCTGGGGATGGAGGTCCTCGGCACAGTGGGCCCTCAGCAGCCTCATGGGCGATGCCCTCCTGTGGGTCCTGCAGCACCCTCTGCCCTGCCCCGTGCAGCCTGGTCCTTGCCGGTCCCCAGCCTAGACTCTAAGCTTAGAGGTGCAGGGAGGGCTTCTACCTTGTTCTCTTGGTGACCAGCGGGAGGCTCAGTCTACCCTTGCTGAGGGGAGGAATGGAGAGGGCAGGGCTGCCTGTGTGGGGTTGAAGGGATAAGGCTTTCTGTTGGGGGCCCAGACAAGGAGGAGGAGGAGAAAGCCCAGGTGTGGCAGGTGCTCCCAGCCTCCAGAGCCATGCTGGTCATGCCCCGTGGAGCCTGGTTCAGGGCTTAGAGGTCCCTGGTGGCCGATGGGTGAGCGTGTCCTTCCACCTGGCCTAATCGACTCTGGAGGGCTGGACTCGCTTGCACAGTGCCATCACTTGCAGGTGTCCCTTTGCTTGGTTGAGGACCTGGAGGCCCAGGGAAGCCCAATGCTCACGGCCTCGTGACTCCTTCCCTTCCCAGAGGTCTTTACTTCTGGCAGGATGTGTCCATGGTAGTGATTCTGCAGCTTGGCTGTGCTTTCAAGTCACATGGGTTGCTTGCTGACAGACTTCCCATCCTCCCTCCTAGGGCTGGACGTGCTTTTTAAGGTGACTTTGGACATCTGTGATGCGGACTGAAGCTTCGGTGATTAGGATCTATTCGGTGTTGAAGACTGATGTTTGGAAACCACTAATTTAGAAGGGTGCCATAAAAATTAAATTTTTACCATTTCCTTATGTGTCCCTCTTTCCCTCCAAACTTTGAAACATTATAGAAATTGTTTTTGAGACAGGGTCTCACTCTGTAACCCAGGCTGTAGTGCAGTGGGGTGAACATAGCTCACTGAAGCTGCAACCTCCTGGGTTCAGGTGATCCTCCTGTCTCGGCCTCCCCAGTAGCTGGGACTACAGGAGTGCACCACCACGCCCAGCTGATGTTTTTATTTTTTGTAGAGAAGGGACCTAACTATGTTGCTTGGACTGGTCTCAAAACTCCTGGCCTCAAGTGACCCTCCTGCCTTAGCCTTCCAAAGTGCTTAAATTAGAGGCATGAAACACCATGTGGAGTCAGTCCTCCGTTAAAGAAACTTAAGAGGTCAGTGAGTGGGGTCACTGAAGTTGTGTCAAACAATGTTAAAATAAATGGTCATTAGTGCTAAAGATCAGTCACACTGGCAGTTAGTGTTGTACAAAGTAAATTACATGGCTGAATTTTCCACTGTTACTAGTAATAGCCCCTGGACTTGTGCAGAGTTGTAAAATGTGGTTCTTAACCCTGGCTGTACATTAGACCCCCCATAGGAAGCATCAGAAATGTATTAAAAAGGCTACTAAAAATACAAAATTAGCCAGGCATGGAGGCACATGCCTATAATCCCAGCTACTTGGAGGCTGAGGCAGGAGAACCGCTTGAACTCGGGATGCTGAGGTTGCAATGAGCTGAGATCATGCCATTGCACTCTGGCCTGGGCAACAAAAGCAAAACTCCATCTCAATATAGATATATACACACACATGCTTATACACATATATATACATTAAAAGGGAGTTAAATGGCCTGTCTGCAGGGCAGGCCCCAGCTGCGTTCCTGGGTGGCCCCGCAAGAGCTGTGGCTTTGACTTCAGAGCTCCTCCCAGTGCCAGCTTCACTGAAAAACAATAGCAGCCACTGCCAGGGAAAGCCTGTGAAGAGGCAGGGGTTTTGCTCTGGTTTTGTTGATGGAAAGGGATTAAAAAGCTGAGGTCCAGAGAGGCAAATGAATTAGCCAAAACTAGAGAAGGGAAGAACGGGTTCCTGGGGCTCTGTCCAGCATCACCTTGAACCATTAATTCTCAGCTCTCACAATTCTCTGCACAGCTAAGGGCTGGAGGGACTAACACCTGTGTGGCCTGGTGTGAACCTTCAACAGTCAGGGCCAGGCATGGATAGACCATCCCAGAAGCTCAGCTGGGGCTGCTGTGCCCTGGAAGCCTTCCTCTAGGGTCATAGAATTTCAGGATGGGCAAATTCTCTAGGGACTGCCTTGTCTAGCCTCCTCTTTTTTTTTTTTTTTTTTTTTTTTGGAAAAGAAAATCTGGAGGTATGATGTGACATCCCTGAGTCCTTACTGCTTAGTGAGACCACCATGTTGGTCATTCAGCCCCAGTCCTGAAGGAGTAACCCTGTGATACCAGTTGTCCTGTTCCTGAACTGAGCTTGGGGCCCGGTCGGTTAAGATGGCAGGGGGCAGAGCGCAAGCTTTCGAGGCAGGCAGAATTGGGCCAGATGCTCTTGAAACCCGATGTAGCCTTCTTCACCTCCCAAACCACTCCCATAGCAATACAATCCCATGATGACAGACGCAGGAAGGTTCTGCTTCTCCTCTGACTACCTCCCAACCTCCTTCCACCAACCTGGCCGTGTCTGCCCACTTGATAGAGACTGCAGCCAGTTTGATTGCCCTGGTCTTGCAGATCAGTTTCTGGTAACACCCTGGTTGCTTCCATTCTCTGAATTTCCACGGCTCTATCGACATGTTCCTGGAACTGGATGCTCTGCCCTGTACCACCACCTGCCCAGGTGAGAGGTAGCCAGCGAGGCCCCAGGCAAGGCGACAGTGTTTTTCCAGCGCCCACATTAGGTTGTTGGCAGCACCAGGATCTTCTCTTTCCTGGTACAGGGATTGGCTTTCATTTCCTAGGCAGGAAAGACCACATTCCAGCTTTTCCCAGACTCTTTGCTACTTGGCAAAAGAACCAGATGGAAAGACAGCTGTTTTTTTTCTTTTCCAGTACATTACCTTAAATGCTTTTCTCTCCTTTCTTAGAAGCTGAGAGTGTATCTCTCATCCCCAATCCCTGAATCTTTAGGTAGTTCACAGGAGATTGGCTATCCCATGGCAGACTTTGGATTAGGAGAGGTCCCAGGAGGGGAAGAACTAACACTGAGACTGACCGTGCACCAGCCACATCTCAGCCTGCAGTCAGAATCAAAGAGACTCCTTTCTGATACTAAAACAAACAAACAAAAAAACCAACTTTTTTTGTAGACAAGGTCTCACTCTGTCATCCAGGCTGGAGTGCAGTAGTGTGATCATGGCTCACCACAGCCTCGACCTCCCAGGCTCAAACCATCCTCCCACCTCGGCCTCCTGAGTAGCTGGGACTACAGGTGGATGCCACCACACCCGCCTAACGTTTGCATTTTTTGTAGAGACAGGGTCTTGCCATGTTGCCCAAGCTGGTCTCAAACTCCCGGGATCAAGCAATCTTCCTGCCTTGGCCTCCCAAAGTGCTGGGATTACAGGTGTGAGCCACCATGCCTGGCCTGAAAAAATATTTTAACCCAAATCTTTACTGAAACTTTCCTAAGAGGCCCCAAGGAGGTAATTCCGTAGCAAAACATCCAACAGCTATTCTTCACCTATCTTTTCCCTCCAAAATTTTTCTAAACACTTAAAATATTATGATCTTAGCTGGTGCTATTCATTGTTCTTTCCTCTCTTCCTTCACTTTCAACTTCTTAATCATTATTATTTTTTAAGTTTCTTCAGAGCTTTCTAATGTAAATAAATCCAGACACTCTCCGCTCTTTTGATTCTGCGGACTTACCTATCACCCTTAACTGCAACTAAAACCTGGGCCAGCACATTTCCTTTGCTCTGTGGGGAGTAGGAATGGGCAGGGGGAGATGAGGCAGAGAGCAATGTGGTGAATTATGTGGTGTACCAAGTAGGATTGGATTTGATTGTATTTAATGGAAAATCAAACTTGAGGGACTTAATGAGAAACTCAGAGAGGCATTCCAGGGCCGCCATGATGTCTGTTTGATCATTGGCATCTGAACCCCTTTTGTCTTTTATCTTTAGTACTAGGTTTCACTGTGGTCACAAAATGGCATTATAGCCCCAGCCATCGCATGCGTGTTCCAGGCATCTGGAAGATGCAAGGAGCAAGGGAGAAAGGGTTTTAGCAACCTTTCAAGAGGTTTCCTAGAAGCTCTTCCGTATGACATCTGCTTAAAAATTATTGGCCATGCTCATCTGGAAAGGAATTTGGGACAGTAGTTTTATTAACGGTACATATTGCAGTCCCCCAACATAGGAATTCAGTGAGTAAGAAAAAAAGGAGAGTAAATATTAGCAGTCTTTACCATACATCTCTGTCACTCTTTCGACTTTTTAAAAACCTCCCTGAAAAAAATTAAAAGTTTCATTTTGAGATAATTTATTATAGATTTAACCTCTCATATGGCTCCATCTAACTGTGAGGGACAAGAAAACATGCAAAGAACATAAAGGAACATGGCCCATGATGGGATGAGCTGTGGCACTGTGTGAGAGATAACACAGAGGGATCATCTGTAGTCTTCACCCAGTTCCCCCCAATGGTAACATCTTGTAAAACTATAATACAATATGATCACCAAGACATTGACATTGATCTGGTCAAGAGACATGGTATGTCCATCACCACAGGGTTGCCTTCTGCTGCCTTTATAGCCACACCTACTTCCTTCCTAGCTCCACCCCTCCTTAACCCTGGCAACTGTTAGTCTATTCTCCATTTCTGTAATGTTGTCATTTTGAGAATGTTATGCAGATTGTCACAGGGTAGGTAAACATTTGGGTTCCATTTGTTGTCTGTATCAATAGTTCCTTTCTTTTCAATGTTAAATGGGAGCATTCCATGGTGTGAACGTGCCGGTTTGCATAAGTCTTCATTCTTTGAAGGATATCTGAGTGCAGTGTTTGGCGTAAAAGCTGCTTTGAATATTCTGTATAGGTTTTTGTGTGAACTGAACTTTTCGTTTCTCCAGGATAAATGTCCAAGAGTGCAAGTGCTCAATCATATGGTCCATATTACATTATGATAAAGTTGAAAATATGCAAACAGGTTAAAAGCCATTTTTGTAACCTATAGGTGCCATTGTCTAAAAATAGCCCTGTGAAAACTCTGGAGTGTTCTATTCTCACATGTTTTTAAAATGTGTATTTCATTTTTGTTTTCATGTTTGTATGTACATCTGCGTGGATAGGCAAGGTTATGCTGCTGTGACAAATGACCCCCACATCTCAGTGGCTTAGTCCAACATGTTTATTTCTCATTGATACAAGGTCACTGTCAGTCCAGACAACCCCCAGGGGCTGCTGTCCTGTAGATGGTGACTCCAGGATCCAAGCTGCTCTAGGATTTGGGCTCTGCTATTACTGCGGCAGCATGGTAGTGACACATGTCATGTCTGTTCACATTTCACTGGCAAGAACTTCTCATATGGCTCCAACTAACTGTGAGGGACAAGAAAACATGTAAAGAACATAGAAGAACATGGCTCAGGATGGGATGAGCCGTGGCACTGCAACTGCCATGCAATGCATGAAAAATGCATTTTATTTTATGGGTTAATGTTGTTTAGCCAGACGTGGTGACAATATGCCTGTAGTCCCAGCTAGTTGGGAGGCTGAAGCGAGAGGATTGCTTGAACCCAGGAGTTCGCAACCTGCCAGGGCAACATGGAAAAACCTCATTGCTATAAAAAATACAAAAATTAGCTAGGCATGGTGGTGTGCACTTGTAGTCCCAGCTACTCAGGAGGCTGAGGTGGGAGGATCGCCTGAGCCTGGGAGGTCAAGGCTGCCGTGAGCTGTGTTTGTGCCATTGTACTCCAGCCTGGGTGACAGAGTCTGTCTTGAAAAAATTTACAGACAATCTTGGAATACTATAGCATAAAATATTACCACACAATCTCTTTCCTACATCTTACAGATAATAATAATTATTATTATTATTTTGAGATGGAGTCTCACTCTGTCACCTAGCCTGTAGTGCAGTGGCATGATTTTGGCTCACAGCAATCTCCACCTCCTGGGTTCAAGTGATTCTCCTGCCTCAGCCTCTATAGTAACAGATTACAGGCACCCACCACCATGCCTGACTAATTTTTGTATTTTTAGTAGGGGCCACCACATTGGCCAGGCTGGTCGCGAACTCTTGGCTTCAAGTGATCCACCTGTCTCACCCTTCCAAAGTGCTGGGATTACAGGCATGAGCCACCATGCTTGGTCACAGAGTATTAAAAAACAAAATTAGAATATTTTCAGCATATAAAATAATCTTGATCTTTTTTTTTTTGAAGTATTCTGTGACCTGCCTGGGAAATTCACTTATGTAAAATGGTTCATTCTCCAACTCTGTGAGGTAGATGAGGCCTCAGTGTCAGAATAGCATCATTGCTGAGACAGAGGAACAAATGACACCATTTGGATCACGCAGCTTTACTCCTTGACCCAATGTAAGGCCATTATCAACCTCACCCTTAAATCTTCCAGCCAGTTTTCATATTTTCTTTCCTATGATGGGTGTCATTCTGAGACACCTTTATTTTTCAGTTTTGTTTTTAAAACAAAGTAGAACTAAAAGGCAAACAAACAGAAATCCTGACCATTCAGAATCCCGTAAATACAATAAATAAATTGCA
The DNA here is from genome assembly GCF_001604975.1 of Cebus imitator. Lineage (NCBI taxonomy): Eukaryota > Metazoa > Chordata > Mammalia > Primates > Cebidae > Cebus > Cebus imitator. The sequence goes on along the minus strand of NW_016107440.1, from coordinate 4,189,847 downwards.
TATATTGTATTAAAATGTGTTTAATAAATAAATACATCTCATATAACATTCTATCAATACTATCCCCTGAAAAGAGGGAGATAATGCAGGAACTTTGTCCTTTCCTCTGGAAATACTTTTCATTTCATCTTTGCCAAGTAAAACGGCATTCGTCTTTCAAATTTGTTGTGTGGGGATTCCTTGAAGTAAAGGTAGTCTATGTACAGTTTGGTCAAGCTTTCCCTGAGGTCATGAAAGAGAAAGGCTCGCAATAAGATTCTCCAATAACATGGTTTATTTGGCAAATCTAAACTGGCCAGGCACAGTGGCTCACACCTGTAATTCCAGTGCTCTGGGAGGCTGAGGCAAGAGGACTGCTCAAGGTCAGGAGTTCAAGACCAGCTTGGACAACATAATGAGTCCCCCATCTCTACAAAAATTACAAAAATTAGCCGGGTATGGTGGTGTGCACCTGTAGTCCCAGCTATCAGGAGGCTGAGACAGAAGAATCACTTGAGCCCAGGAGTTTGAGGCTGCAGTCAGCTATGATCGTGTCACTGCACTCCAGCCTGAGCAAGACCCTATCTCTAAATAAGCAAATTCAAACCATCAGCAAAAAGCAAAGGAAAAGAGGTGAAAGAGGTTAACACACAGAGGATAGAACCGCATGGGCAGATTCCTTGGTTGTATGCTGCTTGCCTGTCCCAGCTCTTTCTCTCTCTGATGCATGAGTCTTTCCCACTGAGGCAAGCAAAAGTCTCCATGGAGGCAATGCTTGCTCTTTTTTTTTTTTTTTTTTTGAGACAAGAGTCTCCTCTGTTGCTCGGGCTGGAGTGCAGGGTGTGATCTCGGCTCACTGCAAACTCTGCCTCCCAGGTTCAAGTGATTCCCCTGCCTCAGCCTCCCAAGCAGCTGAGATTACAGACATGCACCACCATGCCTAGCTAATTTTTATTTTTTAGTAGAGACGGGGTTTCACTGCGTTGTCCATGTGGGTCTCAAATTTCTGGTCTCAAACTCAAGTGATGTGTTGGCTTCCACCTCCCAAAGTGCTGGGTTCCAGGTGTGAGCCACCACGGGCCCTTGCTTGCTTGCTCTGTCAGGGAGCAGAGGCAGGAACGTGGGTCCCACCGCCCAGCTGTAGCTTCTCAATGATCCGCTGTGTCCCTCCATCTGGAGAGCCCCCTTGTTTGTCCTCAGCCCTAGTCCCAACAATTCCAAACCTCAAACAATTCAAGTAGACATTTGTATCTAGTTTTGTGGGGAAAAAATAATCAAGGGAATTATTGCGATTCTTCCTTTGATTTTTTTTTTTTTGAGACAGACATGAAACATCTCAAATTCCTCCTTGAATCCCCAGCATTCAGGAGAAGTTTCTATTTCATGCTTCCATTTGTACTTTTATCATCAAGGCTACCCAAACTCTTTTACTCGACCAGACCTCGGTGGGAAACATAGGTGCCTGTGGATACATGGACATGTGTTTGAATGTACGTTTCATTTGCATGGGCAAGCTTACCCGATATTTTTGTATTCACGTGTGTAACTGATGTAAGCCCTACCTGAAACTAACAAAATATTGTATTAAGCCTTACAAAGTATAAACAAAGCAGGTGTTCCCAATTGTTCCTTCCCACCGTGGACTGAAGGCACGCTTCCTGGGATCAGTGGCTGTGCCTTCTGAGCTGCTCTGGCCTCTCAGGCCACCAGCTTCTGGGGTGGGCACCATCCCCTGTTCTTATTGCAAAGGGACCCAGCCCTGGGGCTGCAGGCAGGAGGGTGGGGCTGTCCCAAGAACTAGCTCCTTATCAGGAGGATACAGAGTCCTGAAAATCCCCCACCCCTGGAGTTTGTGTTTCCTTTCAGATCTCTGAGCATCTTTTGATCTTGAAACTAATCCATTTTTCCTCTCTCTCTTCCTACTTCCCCCCTCTCTTTCCCCTTCTGTCTCAACCAACCTAGGGAAATAAACTCTTATGAAGGAGATAAGTTACCACAAATAACAGCTACGTTAACTCTTTCTTTGCAGGAAAACTCAGCTGAGCTATAATTATCTGGAATGTCCAATATATATCAAGTAGATCAAGTGACTATAAATGGGGAGGTTTCTTCATTTTATATGTATATATAAAATGGCTACACTTGAACTGCTGAGCTCAAGTGATCCTCTCATTGCGGCCTCCAGAGTAGCTGGGACTTTAGGCACATGCCACCGTGCCTGGCTTTTAACTATGTTTTTTTGATTGCTATGTTTATTCCTTCATTTAATGCCAAAAAAGGCTTAGAGGAGTTTTCTGGCCCCTACATGATATCACACAGCAAGTTCTCATTAAGTCTTTTTGCCTAATTGGCTTAATTGTGGTGCATTTGGTAAATACTGGAGGAAATCCCGTGCTCTGCTCTGGGGCGAGAGGAGCCTGCCCTTCTGTGAGTTCCGTGGCCAAAACTGGCAGGCTGGGGACTGTGGAGCGGACGCCTCCGACGACATGGGGAGAGGCAGCCTTGCTATGAGCATTGAGTTTGAGTCTGGAGGCCTAATCGGGAAAGCTCAGCCCTGAGTGGCCCTCGCATTCTTTTTCTCTGAATCTCAGCCCGCCTCTCTCCCTCGCAAGCGTACTGCAAGCCCACTGGAAGAGTGAGTGAGGATGCTTTGTACACTGCAGGGTGGCCCCACATAGGGCCCTGCCATCATGGCCTCAGGGCAGGGAAGGTTCTAAAGCTGGGCCAGGCCTGGGAGTTGTGTCAGGGAGCTATGTGGACAGACTGGCCACAGTCCTGGTTGCGCCAGCTTCATCCAGGTGACCAGCAGCTGATAGCCAGAAGGGAGCCGGTTCTGCCCTGCTGCGGGACGGGGGAGGGCTCAGGCCGGGCTGGGAGTTACTTAATCCCAGCGAAGAGCCTGTCTGATTGCTTGACCGCTGCCCTCCTGCAGCTGGATTAGCAGCTGTGGCTTGGGGGAATAGGCTTGTTTATCATGACTGAGACAAAAGGAGGAAGCTGAGAGCAGTTAAAACAACAGTCCTTCCTGTTGCCCCCACGCCTTTCATCAAGGAGGCCGGAGGAGGCCGTTGTGAAGGAGAGTCCTCTTGGTGGTCAGGCCGGGGCCTGGGATGCCATTCAAGGGGGAAGGGAAGAAGGTGAGGTCTCAACTGCGCAGGCGAAGCTCAGCCAATCCCACTACAGCCCCACAGGGCAGATGCAATGTCTCCATTTTACAGAGGATAGTGACCAGGCTCAGGGAGGTTGATTCATTCCTCCAAGAGCTCACAGCTGCCAGAGGCTAGCCAGGGATGCTGAGGGATCTGGCTGCCTGCAGACCGCCTCCTCTTCCCTTTGCCTCATGTTGACATCTTCATGCTGGACAAAGCAAGAGTCTCTGGCCCCAGATGCCCCTAGCATCCTTCTTTAAGGCCAAGATATTGGGTGTCCTGGAACTCTTGTTATACACTCAGAAAGTCTGAGCGATGACAAGACCCATAAGCATTGTTGAGTTCAAATAAGTCATTTTACAGATGAGGAAACTGAAGTCAGGAGAGGTGAAGCCACTCATCAACACCAAAATACCATTTTAGTATCTTGCAGAAGGCAGGTGGTCAGCAGAGCTGCTGAATGATGGGATTTGTGGCAGGGAGCCAGACACGTGTCCCTACCCAGCTCCCAGTGCTCTTGGGCCTATGCTGGCCTCTTCAGTTGGGGATGGTTTTGTCCCTGGGTTGATGCCACAGCCTGACCTGGGGGGTCTCCTAGTGTATGCTGGCTCCAAGAAACCCACCTGATGGCCTTCCGCTGATCGTGAGTCCCCATGCTCTGTGCTCTCTAAGTAACTTACGTTTATCTTGGATTAGTTCCAAATGTACTGAAAAGTTGCAAGAATGGTACAAAAGCTTCCCACATCCTCCACCGTCTCCACAAACATTCACTGCTCTTACAACTTACTTTCCTGGCTGTCAGTAGCTCTGTGCCAGGAGGGAAGGAAAGAAAAGAGCAGAGAACATGGAGGCTCTTGGCATTGTGTAGATCAAAGACTCCTCCCTTTCTCAATTCCACAGTCCCCTGGAGAATAACAGAGTAAAGAACTTACCCGGTCTTTCCTGACCATGCCCAGGCTTAGTAGGTATTCAATAGGGATTTGCAGAGTGGAGGAATGGATCGATCTCATACAACCTGAATTACATTGGCTATATTCCTTCAGGACACCCGAGAGAGCAGAAAGTGCATGAGGCATTGGATCTCTGGGGTGGGCTGAAAGTAAGCTGGCATGATAGGGTGAAGAAGACCAGAGATTAGCCTGGGGGGGCATTTCTGGATGCCCGCAAGGGCCCACTCTTAGAGAAGGAGACAGAATCATGGGCCACAGAGGCTAAGGGGTCAACTGGAGGGCACCTGACTCTCCATTTCCTCCCCCACTTTTCAGAGGGGAAAGTCCCAGGGAGATAAAGTGACTTCCTCAAGGACATGCCCTGGCCAGTGGCAGAATCAGATGAAGACCATGTCACCCGAGTCCCGAGGCTCTGCCTGTTTCCTCCCTGGCTTCATTGCTCTATGCGTTTATGATGATTAGCCCCATGTTAATGCAGCAAAGCTCACAAACACTTCTATACACTTCCAGGTTGCACTGCAGGGGAAAAGTGACTAAGAAGCCCCAGCACTCTCCTAGGGTTGTGGAGGGTGCATTTCTGAGGGAGATGGGCCTCTCATTCCTGGTGAAAAAGGTCTCCGGGAGACTGAAGGGGCAATGACTCTTGGTGTCCCTTGAGAAGAGGGAGTCCCAGTTGGGGTTGGGTAGACTCAAACTGGGTGGAAGAGTCATCATGGCTGCAGGTGGATTTCCTCTGCCTGGAGGTTGATGGGGGTCCCCTGGGCTGGTGGGTTCTGTGTGGGGGCCCCTGTGATGCTAGGGATAATAGCAATTGCAGGAGCTGTCCCTGGGCCTGCAGGCTCATTCCTGGGGATGGCTCCTAGCCCAGCAGGAGCTTGGGTGATTGGCACTCTTCTGCCAAAGCTAGAGCCTTCTACAGCCCCAGCAAGTGGTGCCCCAACAATGCCAGGAGCACTGGGGGTGGCCCCTGGATGGAAATGGAAACCCAGTTCTCTCCACACAGCAACACCAGACCTGATCCTCACTTTCTGCATGTCACCTGTTTTGCATTCTTTGTGTTGATCTTCCCTACTTGTCACATCACAAAAACTGGTCCATATGCTGGGAGAAGCCTCACAGATACCAATGAGGATGCAGTTGTCCTAGGGCCCCTGAGCTTCAGCCTCTTGGCAGCTCTGCCCACAAGCATCAGTGCTGCTCCTTCTCGGGTCCTGGGAGAATGTGTATTCAGAACTGTTTGCAGAAGAGGGTGATAGGCATGTGGCTGAGTTCATTTAGGAGGTGGATGAGTGAGGTGATGTCAGAGATGATCCAAGGGACTCTTCCCCGCTGGCAGGTGCTGTATGTGTACTGCATCATGTTAGGCTCCCATCACTTCTCTTATTCAGACAGCTGTGGTGTGGTCCAGCCTGACCCTCTGAGCTCTATCTGCCATGCTGAAGGAGCTGAAGCTACCTTAGGCTTGCAGTTGGGGATCAGGATGAGTTGGGGCACCTGGTCAGGCCCTCAGGCACTTTCTCCACAGGCAGAGAGTGAGAGAGGACAGGGTATTGAGAATCCTGAAGCCTGGGTTGCCCTCACATTGATCAATCGGTTTTCTCAGCTGAAAAAATTGGGGGAGGCTGAAAAGTGATGTAATTCATGCATCCCTCCTGGAACTATGTGGAGATTCCAATGAATGTGGATTTGTTTACTCATTCAGTCACTCAACAAACAGTTCCCATGCACCTACAAGGTACTGTGCACTGGGAAGCCAAAGTCAGTGGCATCATCCTCACCCTTGGTCCAGCGGGAAGAATAAGGCGTGTACACACACAGGGATTCTACAGGCGGTGAGTCGGCAGGAGAACGAGAGGAGCAGAGACAAGGGGCTGCAGGTGTGTAGTGGGAAGGGAAAAAGGATGAGATGGGGGTCCCTCCCCTGAATTTTAAGTGACGATATCTGCATACATCAGTAAATCAGATTGTAGAGCCAAGAGCTGTTACCAATGAGTTAAATGAAAATATGTGAAAGGTGCTTTATAACCACCATCTCAGACATGCCACCTCCATTCATTTTCCAGAGTAGAAAAGGCTGAGGAAGAATGTTCTAGAACGTTCTAGAGGTAGCCAACCAAACTCTAGGATCACAGAGTACTGCCCAGATGTAGCTAAATCTAAGCAGGGAAAATGGGGATTTCCCATAGTCGGACATTGGCGCCCCTGGTAGCTTCTCGTTGTTTGTTGGAACCAGGGCAGGACTGCGAAGTCACCACCCTGCCTTCACCGGAAGCATCCTTGGGGCCAGGGTCGCCCCATCTTTGTGCTCTTTGCTTCCTCGACAGGACCTGTCCTCTGGTGGCCCTCACAGGCTCCCTTCCTACCCCCACCCCCGCCCACCGTGTGAAGCACGATGACCAAATGACAAAAACATTCTGAAGGAAATGAGCTGCTCTGTTTCTGGGGCCACCGCGAGTGTCAGAGAAAGCAGGTCTGGGAGTGATTGAGTTGCGTCCATGGCCTGACTCCAAATCCGCCCTGTCCTGGCTTCCCCCTTCCTGTTTTTGAGTCCAGACCTTGCCTGGCAGTGTCTTCCCCGCCGTGCAGAGCCCCCCAGGACCCATCGCCCTTGGTCTTCGTCTACTCGGGGGTGGGCTGCTTCCCTCCGGCCTCCAATCAGCCCTTGTCCACAGGCTCGGGCAGCCCTGGTAGAGAGAGCCCAGCGCTTGCGGTCTGAGAGGCGGCTCCAGCCTTGCTGTGGTCATCTCGGAAGTGGAGGAGGGGGGACAGGGTCAAACCGTGGAACTTTGCCAAGCATCGGATGTCTTTGTTGAGTGGGGTTTCCCGGCCATCTCTCTAGGTAACTGTAGGAACAGTTGAGATCATGTTTATGCATATGTATAATCCTGCTGTAAACGGAAAAGAGCTTCACATATCATTACGTAAAGAAGTGCTCCCTACCCAGCACATGTGTGTGTGTGCATGCGCGAGTGTGCATGTGTGCATGCGTGTGTGCACGTGTGTGCGTGTAAGTGCGTGTGTATGCAGGTGTTGCCATGATAACATTCTCTCCTGGGCCTTTCAAAATATGCTGCTGGTTGATCTTGGGTGATTACCACTTTCACATTGTGCCCTGCTCTGAAGTTGACCATGGCTTCCAACTGCGGCAGCCATAAACAAAGCTCCTCCCCACAAACCTGGCAAAGCCATTCCCTCTCAGAGGCAGGCATTCACTCCATTTGAGCAAGACCACTTGCAAAGTGGCCACCATTAGCACCTCTTTGCTGGTCCACACCTCCCAGTACCCACAAGCCCAGCTGGGAAGCCTCATCCAGATTTTCCCGCTGCAATGCCCAGTCTCCTATGAACCTCTGAACCTCTGTTGTGAACTTTACGTCCATGAATTGGCACGCAGTTGTCATTCCATCATGTCCAGTGTTTTAGCTCAATGGGTTTCCACACTCATTGAGAATCACCTGGACAGCTTTTTAAAAATGAAAGAATTCACTTCTTTGTGCAAGACGTGAATTTAGAGGTCATTTTACTGATGAGAACCTAGGTCCCAGCAGTAGAGGGCAATTTGGCCCTGGTTGTCTAGGGAGGCAGAGCCCAGGCCGGAATCTGCCTGCCCAGAGGTGTAAATCTCCCTTCTCTGAACCCTGCTCCCCTATAGGCTGGGCATTCTTCTACTGGGAAACAAAGTGAACGTGAAAGCACTCCAGAATTGGCCTTGACATTTTCTTTCAATCTGTCCTTTATGTGTCTTTCAATCTGTCCATATGTGTCATACATATGACATTTTCTTTCAATCTGTCCTCTGACTTCCTGAGCCACCTTGATGCCTGTGTGGTGTGGGCATATAGCTGTCAAACTTTATGCCCCTTTCTCTTTTCTCCACCTCAAGGCCCAAGCTGGCTGAGTGTGACATCCCTGCTGTCCCTTCCTCCCGGCTGTCTGCACGTGTAGGGACGGTTGGGGAACTCAGCTCTGCAGTAGGGTGGTGGCAGGAGTTGTTAGGTGGAGTGGTCAGGCCAACCTCATATGCAGCCAACTCAGTCCATGCCTTTGCTTCTCCCCCGTCCTCCTGCCTGGGTGTGGATGGGGTGGTAGAGAGAAGAAAGGTAGAGGGATGGAAAACCACAAGATGGGGTCTGGTCCCTACTCCACTGCACTGCCAGCTGGGGGTCAAGGGAGGACCATCCAGGTATGGAGAGAGATGCACCAAGGGCAGAGGGCTTTTGCCCAGCCAAGCCCCGTGACTGAGCTCTAACAGAGACCCCTCACCAACCTCAGCAAGGTGTGTTAAAGGCAAAACAGACTGGAGGAGACTCTGACCTCTGACTTCCTGAGCCACCTTGATGCCTGTGTGGTGTGGGCAGGGCCATGCAGGAGCAGGGGGTAAGTGGTCTCAGTGAGCACAGAGGCTTGGGGACAGAACACGAATGCCAGGCAGAATGGGAGCTCAAACTGCAGGGCCCACAGCAGCCTTCCTGTGACTGTGAGGCATCGTGAGGAGGGAATAAGTGGTAAGGACAGCAGGGCGGAGAGATGGGAGAAGCCAGGGACATGGGTGGCACCATGGAGCCCTCATGCCAGTGTGGGAGTGGCCATCTCTAGACTCCTTCTGTGTGAGAGGAAAATAAACCTCTACCTGGTTTCAGTCATCTCATGGGGAGGGTCTCTGTTGCTGACAATAAAATGCAGTTTCTGATTTCATTGGTTGCACAGCAGCCCAAGCCACCTTGGGGCCGTGCTTGTGGTTTAAAGTTGTTGGCTAAGTTGAGCTGAGATCTGCCTCAGAGGCCGAGGAAACCCTGGCCAATCCAAACTATCAGTTCTGCCAGGGCCACCTCAAAGAAATCTAGTCCCTTCCTCCTCTCCGTCTTCTCCCTTTTCCTTCCTGTTTACTTTTCGTCTTGATGTTCTTTGCTCCATCCATCTGCAACTGTTTGTTGGCTCCCAGGCCCCCCTTAGTCGCCGTCTCATTTGCTCAGGGTCACGGGCAGCCCCAGGCAGGGTGTGCACCCTGTCCGTGTACTTCCCAGACCCTCGGCAGCTGCCTCCGGCCCCCTCAGCTGTTGCATTTGCTCGTTCATTGACTGTTGATATGTTTCTTCCAGCACTTGCTCTGTGATCAGGCAAGAGAGCTTTCTACCTGTCCTCTGCTGCATTATCATCCTGTTCTGTGCTTACCATACTTCTCACTCCATTCTTTTCCCTGCTTGGCTCCCCAAGCATTATGTATTCTTCAAACATTTGACCAGTGCTTGTGATGTGCCAAGCACAGGGCCAGAGATGCACCAGACCCACTTCCTGCCTTCAAGGGAGCTCAGACGAGGCTGCGCATCCCGCTTGGTGTTGTAAGCTCCACAAATCCAGGCCATCTCATTAACCTACTTCCCTTGTTGATAAGTGGCCTAGAGACTATTAGCAAGTGTGTGTTTATGGGGGGTGGACAGGAAGATGCCCTAGTACTTGTTTTTGTTTTTTGTTTTTTGACCGTTTCCAAGGATTCTACTTTTGGTATCAGTATCAGGGTTTTCTCAGTCCCAAGTCTCTTTTCCTGAGTTGTCATAGATGTGTCCTCCTTTTGTGACCAGGCAGAATGGGAACTATCATTTCGAAAACCTTTCCCAGTGACTACAAGTTGGACAAGAGTCTATATTTGGGAATGTGATTTCTTTTCTTCTTTTGAAGTCACACCATCAGGCTCCACAGCCAGCCCTGAGCTTCACTGCTACTCGCTCTCTTGTTTCTCGTCTCCTTGTTTTTTTCTCATCACCAAGGATAGATCACATGGGCTTCGTGGATCTCTGGGCCTGGGAGTGGGGGTGCATCTGTGATGAGCTGCAGAAGCCCATGCCTTCACAATTCTGTGCAATATTTTGTGTTTACGGGAATGTGCTTGTTTTTCAGGAGGGGCATTGGTGGTGTTCATGGTTTTCTTTTCACCATCATTTTGAAAAGGAGGGGGGCACTACCTAGAAAACTTTAAGAATGAACGTCTTTGGTAATTTCTCCAGAGGTCTCTCAGATTGCAGGTAATCATTTACAGCACACCCTCCTGTGCTAACTTTTTCTACAAACTCCTAGTGTAACCTCAGCAATCCTGTGGTTCAGCATCTCTGTTTATGGTTCAGACAATGGAAGCACAGAGAACTCAGATAGTTCACCCAAAGCTATCAGCTTGTTACTGGCAGAGCCATGCTGGGCTTATGAACCTGGAGCCCTCCAGAAGCAGCCGGGTTGCTCATGCACTAACGAGTGAGGACCTAGGTGCAGTCTGTCTTCTTTCCTGGATTATAAATTGTGGGAGGCATGAGTCTGCCTCCCCACGCTGTGCCTCAGTCTCTGTCTAAGTAAAGGTCTGGCACACAGTAGGTGGTCCTCATTTGCTGCTGGATTGCTTTGTGTCTGTTCATCAGAAGTACTAACTTCCCTTGTGTGAAGCCCTCTTTCTCTACTCGTTCTGTTCCTCTCCATCTGAATTTACTGCCCAGAACCTGGAGTGCCAGAGAGCACCTGTTCTGAAGTGTAGAACGGCGTGATGTTTCCCTAAACTCTCACTAGTTTAGGAATGGATTTAGGGAAGATGACTTCTACCAAATTACCTTCTTAAAGGGTAATTCATCCCACCTCCTCTTTTTAAATTTATTTTTATCATTTTATATTGTGTATTGTGATAAAATACACACATAGAACTGAGCATCTTAACTGTAAGTGTACATTCTGTGCTATGGGTATGCAACCATCACCACCACCCATCCCCAGAAGTCCCCAGGGCAAAACTGTATCCCTGAAACATGAATGCCCCACTCCCTCCTCCTCCCAGCCCCTGGCATCCCCCATTCTACTTTCTGTCTCTATGAATTGGACTACTTTAGAGAACTCATAGAAGTGGAATTATACAGCATTTGTCTTTTGCAACTGGCTCATTTTTCTTTGTGTAATGTCTTCAAGGTTCATCCACATTGCGGCACGGGCCAGATTTTCCTACCTTTTTAAGGTTGAGTAATTCTCCTTTGTTTTTCTATATGGCATTTTGCAAATCCGTTCATCCACGGATGAATGTTTGAGTTGTTTCCACCTTTTGATGACTGTTAATAAAGCTGCAATGAACGTGAGTGTGCAAATACCCCTTTGAGCCCTGCTGTCAGTTCTTTTGGGGAGACACTCACAAGTGGGATTTCCAGATTATGTGGCAATTCCATGGTTCCATTTTTTAGGACCCACCGTACTGTTTCCTACAGCAGCCACGTCATTTGACCTTCCCACCAGCAGTGTTCCAACTTCTCCCCATCCATGCCAACACTAATTTTCTGGTTTTTACGGTAGCGGTTCTAACGGTGTGAAGCGGCATCTCACTGTGGTCCTTCCTTATTTTTAAGAGTCACGTTCACCCACCTGCTAGGTCTGAGCTGTCAGGTTGGGGCACACTGGCTCCTGAAGCTCTCAGCACCCAGAATCAATTGAGATCACACTTGATGATGTGCTGTGGCTTTCTCGTGGTTATGTGCACAACTTGTGCTTGGCTTTTCGTCATCCTGTCTGTCCCCAACTTTCAACTTCCATACACACAGATTTGGGTTTTTTCCCATGTGTTAATATATCTGAAATCGGCGTGCATCTTTGCAATGAATGGCATGTCTTTGTCTTAGTTTGTCACTGTTTCTTTTTTTCGTTCTTCCTTTCCTATTGGTGTGTAAAATACCAGTGTTCTTACAACCCGTGGCAAGTGCGAGCCACTGGAAGGTTAAAAACGGCTGCCAGACCCCACGCGGCCCGCATGGACCCGAGTGGTGGTGGAGCCTGCAAAGGATCCAGCTCCCTGCTGTGTGCCTGCAGCTCCTGTTCTGTCTGGGGGCTGCATGCCCCAAGCATTTTTCTCTGGGGACACATGTGCTTCCCATCATGCTCAGCTTCTTTCAGCAATCTGCTTGTGATATTGATCAGCCCTTCAAGGTCTCCTGGCAGCACTGTCCCCCTCCCTGCTCAGCCCTATAGGGCCTAGCTTGGATTCCTGCCACTTGCATTCTCTCCTGCAAAGCTCAGCCTCCCCCATCCTCCCCCATTTACTCTTTCTGAATCCCCCACCCCTTGCCACCTGTGCCCGCTGCCAGCCCCTTACCCAGCCTAGCTCACCCCTGCTCCCACGGTTGCCAACAAAACTGTTTCCTCCCTGCAGGTCTGCCCTGCCCATTCCTCCACAGGGTCTGTCCACTCTTTGAGTGTTTCCGGTGACATCTATTTTTTCCCCTTTTGCCCCGTAATCTGTTATTCCTTGCTCCCTCTGCCCCCTCCCACGCACAGCTGGAAGGCCTCTGCTTTCTTTCCCTGCTTCCTCTCGAAATCCCCGGTACCGCCTCCTCCTTTTCCACCCCACGATGCCACCTGCACCTCCCCGCTTCCCCACGCTGGCTCAGCCTCCCCGGCTCTGACCTGTGTAAGTGGTCCCTGGGGTTTGCTGGGAACTAATCAGCCCCAGCGGTGGGTTCCTAGGTCTCTGTGCTCACCAAGACCACCCACCACAGCTTCCCACTCCCTGCCAGGCCCTCTGCTCACATGTGGTCCACTCTGGGCACCTAGATGGTTCAGAAGTGAAATGTTGGAGCATCCTGCCTGCACCTGATGAGGCCCTGCCCTGCGTGGGAGGCGGGTTCGGGGCTCCTTTATCGCTCAGTCGTGGGGCTTGGCTGGGCAGAAGCCCTCCACCTATGGAGCATCTCACACCATATCTAGATGCTTCCCCTCCCACCCCCCAGGGCTCCCCACTTGACCCCCAACTGGGCATGAGTGGAGAGTGAGAAATATACCCCATATCCGCACTCCAGCTCTGTCCCCTCTTCCCTTTGTCCTTCCTCCCAGCTTATCCTCACACCTGTATCCCGAAGGCCCTGGCTCCTGGCCTCATCCCCCAGGTGAGCAGCACTAGAGGAAGAGGCTTCTCCCTCCCGGGAGCTTCTGTGACCGTGGCCAGCCTGGTTCCTGAGATGGTGGAGAGTTGCTGGATGCAGGCAGGGCTCCCTCTCCCCAGGCCCAGCCTGGCACCCACCCAGCCTGTCTTGTTGTGAGGTCAGGTCTTCTGCTCCTGCCTGGAAGAGAAACCTCATAATTTTGAAAGGAGGAAACCAGTTAGGGGAAAGTGACTGATATGCAACTTTGCATATCAGCTGATGGTTTACCCCCCGTCTGGTCTGGAATGTAGGAATGCAGCGGTTGTCTCCTGTTATCCGCAGGACAGAGGTGGGGGTCTGACTGTAGTCTTGGCTCCTGCCCCCACCCAGGCATCTCCCTAACTCAGAAACCCAGCTTCAGGGTCCCTGAAGGAGAGGTGTTCACTGTTGTCACTCTGGAGCCCACATCTCAGCTGGGCTCTTCCTGTTCTGCAAGACAGAAACTCCAGCTCAAACCCACTTAGCTAAGGAGAGAAGTGCCAGCTCATGGAACTGAAAAGCCCAGTTTTCCAGGCCAGGTTTTGAATGCCTGTTGCAGGGAAGGCAGATGTCTGGCACCCAGAATGGCCCTGCTCTACCCTGACTCTACAGCAGCCGATTCCAGCTTGCAGGAAGCCTCCGACCTTCTCCTCTCAGACTTTTGACCCAACCCAGCTTGCCAGAAAAGGTGCCAGGGCCATATCTATTTGCCATGGTCCCAGCTTCTTCCTAGAGTCAGAGAGACTAATCCCTAAGTTATTTTTAGGGTTCAGCTGAGGAATCTCTATATCACCTCCTCCAGGAAGCCTTCCTTGACCCACACTACCATTCCTTTTACTCTGCATTCAGTCACATCCAGTGTTTATTGTGGTGTATGTGTGAGTGTGTGTGTATGTACACATATACACATCAGAAAATTTATTGCTGTGTGTAAGAGCATGTCTGTCACACTGGGATGTGAAGTTTCTGAAGCTCGGTGCTGTGTCCCACTAATGTTTGCATCCCAGAATGCCACGCAGAGCTTGATATAATAGATGCTCAGAAATCTTTGTTGGATACATGAGAGAGTGACAGAATGTGTGGAGAATGTGATGGGGTCTTCTGAGGGGAGGGCTGGAAGGCGATGCCTCTTCTGAGAAGAAAGCCCTCCATGTTTGCGTCTCCCTTCCCCATGGCTGCAAGGTAAGGTCATACTGGGGACAGGACAGTGCTGAAGACACAGTGATGCAGGGGACATGGAGGTGCTGGGGACATGGTGGTTCTGGAACATGGTGATGCTGGGGATGTGGAGGTGCTGGGGACATGATGATTCTGGGGACATGGAGGTGCTGAGGATAGGGTAATGATGCAGATGTGAAGGTGCTGGGGACACAGTGGTTCTGGGACATGGTGATGTTGGGGATGTGGAGGTGCTGAGAATATGATTCTGGAGACATGGAGGTTCAGGGAACATGATGATTCTGGGGACATGGAGGAGCAGGGGACATGGAGGTACTGGGGGGCTGACATAGTGATTCTACGACATGGTGCTGCTGGAGGACATGGTCATTTTGGTGGCATGGTGATGCTAGGGATTAGGGTGACAATGAATCATAGCAATGCTGGGGACATGTGCTGTGCTGGGAACACAGTGATGATGGGAACATGGTGACTCTAAGGACATGTGATGCTGGGGACATGGTAATGCTGGGGACATGGAGGTCCTGGAAACATGATTCTGGGGACATGGAGGTGCTGGGGATATGGGGATGCAGGGCACAGGGAGGTGCTGGGAACATGATGCTGGGGACATGATGGTTCAGGGGACATGGAGGTGCTGGGAACATGATTCTGGGGACATGGAGGTGCTGGGAACATGATTCTGGGGACATGGAAGTGCTGGGGACATGATGTTTCAGGGGACATGGAGGTACTTAGGACATGATTCTGGGGACATGGAGGTGCTGGGAACACGATTCTGGGGACATGGAGGTGCTTAGGACATGATGATTCTGGGGACATGGAGGTACTGGGAACATGGGGTGCTTAGGACATGATGATTCTGGGGACATGGAGGTCCTGGAAACATGATGATTCTGGGGACATAGAGGTACTGGGGACATGATGATTCCGGGGACATGGAGCTGCTGGGGACATGATGTTTCAGGGGACATGGAGGTGCTTAGGACATGATTCTGGGGACATGGAGGTGCTGGGAACACGATTCTGGGGACATGGAGGTGCTTAGGACATGATGATTCTGGGGACATGGAGGTGCTGGGAACATGATGATTCTGGGGACATAGAAGTGTTGGGCACATGGAGGTGCTTGGGACATGATTCTGGGGACATGGAGGTGCTTGGGACATGATTCTGGGGACATGGAGATGCTGGCAACATGATTCTGGGGACATGGAGGTTCTGGGAACATGATTCTGGGACATGGAGGTGCTTAGGACATGATTCTGGGGACATGGAGGTGCTGGGGACATGATTTTAGGGACATACAGGTGCTGGGAACATGATTCTGGGGACATGGAGGTGCTTGGGACATGATTCTGGGGACATGGAGGTGCTTGGGACATGATTCTGGGGACATGGAGGTGCTAGGAACATGATTCTGGGACATGGAGGTGCTTAGGACATGATTCTGGGGACGTGGAGGTGCTGGGGACATGATGATTCTGGGGACATGGAGGTCCTGGGGACATGATGATTCTGGGGACATGGAGGTCCTGGAAACATGATGATTCTGGGGACATGGAGGTGCTGGGGACATGATTTTAGGGACATGGAGGTGCTGGGAACATGATTCTGGGGACATGGAGGTGCTGGGAACATGATGATTCTGGGGACATGGAGGTCCTGGAAACATCATGATTCTGGGGACATGGAGGTGCTGGGGACATGATTCTGGGGACATGGAGGTACTGGGGACATGGTTATGCTGGGGACA
>NW_016107440.1:4154092-4173892 GCF_001604975.1 Cebus imitator | reverse complement strand
GGTCCTGGAAACATCATGATTCTGGGGACATGGAGGTGCTGGGGACATGATTCTGGGGACATGGAGGTACTGGGGACATGGTTATGCTGGGGACACAGTAGTTCTGGCTTCACAGTGGTTCTGGGGACATGGTGACTCTGAAGGCATGTGACTCTGGGAGCATGGTGATGCTGGGGACATGGTGGTGCTAGAGATATGATGGTGCTGGGGATGTGCTAGTGCTGGGTTCATGGAGGTATTGGGGACATGGAGGTGCTGGGATATGGTAATGCTGGAGGACATGGTCATTTTGGGGACATGGTAATGCCAAGTTCATGGAGGTATTTGGGGACATGGAGGTGCTGGGGACCTGGAAGTGCTTGGGGACATGGTAATGCTGGGTTCATGGAAGTATTGGGAACATGGAGGTGCTGGGTATATGGTAATGCTGAAGGACATGGTCATTTTGGGGACATGGCAGTGCTGGGGGACATGGTGACACTGAAGACATGGTGATGCTGGGTACACAGTAATGGTGAGCATGGCAGTGCTGGTGACATTGTGAGGGTGAAAACATGGCAGTGCTGGGGATGTAATTGTGGTGCTGGGCACCCGGCACATTGTGATGCTTGGGACATTGTAATGCTAAAGACATGGTGACACTTAGGACATGTGATGCTGGGACATTGTAATGCTGGGAACACAGTGATGCTGAAGACCTCATGTTGCTGAGGGACATGATCACACTAGGGCCAGGGTGAAGCTGGGGACATGGTGTTCCTGGGATACAGTGATTCCAGGGGAAATGAAGATACATAATACAGTTATGCTGGGGACATGGTGCTGAGAGACACAGTGACACTGGGGACAAGGCGGGCTTCATTTCTTTAGCTCCCTCAGCGTGCGCCAGATGGATGCTCACAGTGCCAGGTACAAATGAAAGATGCTAGAAGAAGGGCTGTCCCACAGCAGTGTCTGGGGGAAGTGCTCCAGCCTGGCAGGGAGGTTAGCTGAGGGCTGGGAACAGCAGCTTCCAAGGATTAAAGTTAGGTGGGAGGAGGTGGCCCAGCTAATTTTAAATCTTGTGTCAGAGATGAGGGCAGATTATCAGGTCTTTTTCTGCACCACGATTTTGAAAAAGAGAGAAGAGATTTTTCCCTTAGGACAAATAGGGCTACATGGAGAGGAAGGTGAGAAGGGGAGATGGGGGCCCCAGTTACCCTGGAAATGGCACAATGGCCACGGCAGGGAGGACCACTGCTGCCCATGGCCTTGCACACCAACAGGGGTCCTGGGCTGAGCCACCTGTAAGCTGGGACGACTCCTTGCCCCTGGTAAGTGCTCAGGGCCAGCTTCCAACAGTCCTGGCTCTAGGAAGCATCAGCTTTCCTCATCTGTGTGCGTTTCTCAGGCCTGACTCTGTGCAGAATGCAGGACCGGAGCCCTGGGGAGCAGAGGTTCTGCCTCCCGGGCCCTGGTGGAGTTGGCCAGAAAGGGCACAGGCCCAGAGGAGGAGCTGTAATGAAGAGGGGGGGTTCCCTGGGCTCGTGGGGGCTGAGTAAAAATCTGCGAAGAAGGAAAGCGAGGTAGGGGCCACCTTGTAGGAAACCCTTGCAACCAGGCAGCCTGGTGGGAATGGGGAATTCTCATGTGGGCAAGAAGCGGGAGGTGAGGTGCCCAGAGCAGGTGTGGCCTCCTGGGCTGAGAAGAGCACAGAAGGCCTGTGCAGCCCCATGTGAGGCTGTGGGCTCCCCTCTGGCAGGAAGTGGGAACAGGAACGGACTATGGGAGAATGGCCTTGACCTCCCACAGCAGCTCTGAGCCCCCTCTCCCATGCTGGCGGCAGTGGCCGAGATATTCACCTATAGGATTTATCGTGCACCTTGCACAGACTTCGGGGAAATGTAAGATGCAGCATCATGGTTACATGAAAGCAAACCTCAATATATAATGCAGAAGACACACAGCGTCAAACAGTGTCTCCCCATTTGGGTTAAGGACACAGAGCTCCAAATCTCCCTGTCTGCACTCCTGTCCCTGCGTGGCTTGGGACCCGTGCCTTCCACTCTAGCCCTTTCACAGAACATCTGGAGAGGGGGAGTCCAAAGAGGCAAGAACCCCCAGGGGCCGCACAGGGAGACCTCACGAGTGGGGTGTGCTGCCCAAGCCTCCTGAGTCTCTGTCCGGCTTTCGTACCTCTGTTTCATGGTCTTCTCTTCACTTACTCACCTCCTTAGAGACAAACTGCTAAAATGCTATTCAAAAAAGTTCAAGGTTGGTAGAAGTGGGCAAGAGAAACAACAGGAAGGAAAGAAGTAAAGATTTATTGCCGGGCATGGTGACTCACACCTGTAATTCCAGTACTTTGGGAGGCCGAGGTGGGTGGATCACCTGAGGTCAGGAGTTCGAGACCAGCCTGGCAAACATGGCAAAACCCTGTCTCTACAAAAAAATACAAAACTTAGCTGGGTGTGGTGGCATACATCTGTGACCCCAGCTACTCAGGACGCTGAGGCGCAAAAATCGCTTGAACCCGGGAGGTGGAGGTTGCAGTAAGCTAAGAGTGCACCACTGCACTCCAGCCTGGGTGACAGAGCGAGACTCTGTCTCAAAAAAATATAGACAGATAGATAGATAGATAGATAGATAGATAGATACTTGCTCAGTGTCAGGTACTTTCATGTCTAGACTCATCTGATGATCATAACCACTATGCAGAGCAGATTGGCTACAGCTGCATTTTACAGATGGGGGCCACCAAAATCCAGATCACATCCTTAACCTTCTGGGCCACACAGGAATAGGTGGTGGGGCTGGAATTTTTTTTTTTTTTTTTTTTTTTTTTTTTTTGAGACGGGGTCTTGCCATATTGCCCAGCCTAGAATGCAGTGGCATGATCATGGCTCACTGCAGCCTTAACTTGCCAGGCTCCAACCATCCTCCCACCTCAGCCTCCTGAGTAGCTGGGACCACAGGTGTACACCACCCTGGCTATTTTTTGTATTTTTAGTAGAGATGGGGTTTTGCCATGTTGCCCAAGCTGGTCTTGAACTCCTGAACTCAAGCAGTCCACGAGGCTGGGATTTGAACACAGATCTGTCCCATGCCCAACTTCTGTCTTTCCTTCTATTCCATCCACATAGATTCACCTGCCTTTCCATAGTGGAGTGGGACACATTTGGGGTGCGCTGGAAGCACCTCTGCAAAGAAGGGGAGAGACAGAAAATGCCAGTCTCCCAACCTGCTCTCTGACCCCTCTTTCTCTGACCTGTTACAGCTACCAGAGCCGCCACATCATGAACATCACGCCAAGGGATACCCAGGCCCTGAGCCACCGTGAGTGCCTCCTGCCCTCTGTGGCTCGCACCCCCTCGGTCACCAAGGTCACTCCAGCCAAGAAGATTACCTTCCTCAAGCGAGGGGATCCACAGTTTGCTGGGGTCCGCCTAGCCGTTCACCAGCGCGCCTTTAAGACCTTTAGCGCCCTCATGGACGAGCTCTCTCAGCGCATGCCTCTCTCCTTTGGGGTGCGCTCTGTCACCACACCCCGGGGCCTGCACAGCCTCAGTGCCCTGGAGCAGCTGGAAGATGGTGGCTGCTATCTATGCTCTGATAAGAAGCCCCCCAAGACCCCCAGTGGGCCAGGCTGGCCACAGGGGAGAAGCCCCACTGCTCCACATTTGCGGGATATCAAAGGCCGGCGTGAAGCCCCAGGAACATCCTCCTCCCGGAAGAGTCTTAAAACTCCCCGGAAGATACTGTTGGTTAAGAACACAGACCCTCGCCTCCAGCAGACAGTGGTCCTCAGTCACAGGAATATGAGAAGCCTGGCTGCCTTTCTCAGCAAAGCCTCAGATCTGTTGTGCTTTCCTGTGAAGCAGGTGTACACAACCAGCGGGAAAAAGGTAGGCCGTCGGGGTCTGATGGTTCCTTGAAAAAGTTCTTTAGACCCCCAAGTCAAAATATTCACGTGGAAGAGGGAGATTATTCCTTAAAAACGGCACTTGATTGCCCTCCTACTAACTAAACATGAATAGCATGGAGATGTTCAGTCAAGTCAATTAATCAACAAGCAGTTGTGATTCATGTTTTTAGTTGCATTGAGAGAGGATGTGGTAAGTGCCAGGCATTGTGCCTTGTGTACTCTTGTTGTTGTCTTATCTAATAACCTATTAATGCAGGAGTTCAGTGCAGGAAACAGAAACCACTCAAGGTACCTTAATTAGAAGGTGATTTAATACAGGGCATTGGAGGGCTTCCAAATCTTTGGGAAGCCAGAGGTTGAATTGGAAGCTGGGTCTGCAGGAATGGCTCCCAGCACATGCAGGAAGCTACTACCTCTGCAGGAAGCCGCTATGATTATTGAGTTCAGGGACATCCATGGATGTAATTTTTGCCTTTCCAGGTTCTGCAGAACATGAATTTCCATGAAAGGTGGGCAGAATTGATGATGGAGGTTGACTGATCTAATTCAGTCTCCTCAAGATTCAGACCTGTTGCTACTTAACATCTGTATGCACCATTCCACCTTCATAAACATCACTGGATGTGGTGGCTCACACCAGTAATCCCAGCACTTTGGGAGGATGAGGCGGGCAGATCACCTGAGGTCAGGAGTTCGAGACCAGCCTGGCCAACATGATGAAACCCCATCTCTACTAAAAATACAAAAATTAGCCAGGCATGGTGGCACATGCCTGTAATCCCTGCTACTTGGGAGGCTGACGCAGGAGAATTGCTGGAACCTGAGAGGCAGAGGCTGCAGTGAGCCAAGATCCCACACTGCACTCCAGCCTGGGTGACAGAGCCAGACTTTGTCTCAAAAAAAAAAAAAATCATAACATCATTATAAAACCTTCATCATAAACATCAGCTACAGTAACTTGCACTCATGTAGTAATAGAGCTCTCCTCCTACAATCAGAAACCCTTTCACCTGCTTCCCCCAGTCACATTGTCACTGACCCTTCGTCTTCTATTCTGTGACAACCTCACCTTGATATCCCCTTATCTCAAGGTCTATTTATGTAGTCCAGCACCATCAAAGTAGTATAGGAAATAAAGAGCAAAGAAAAGCGAAACTGATGAATATGTATACCTAGCAGAGCTGTGAAGAAAATTATCTACCACAAGGCCGTTGTTGGTGTTTAAAGCTTCTTTCCACTCACTCCCTGTTCCTCTGTCTCCCACCAGCACCTCAGCTGATTATGGTTATGTACCTGGCAGAGTGACTGAACCATTTTCCCGAGAAGTCTGAGCCCTTGGGGTTCCTCACTAGATGGGGCTGCTGTGGTCTTGTGTTCGTGTTTACCCCTGGACATGACAGCCAATAGGCTGCCTGGGAAACAGGTGACTTCTTCCCTGTCCCATTATGTAATAGCTCTATTTCTCCCTTGGACAATCAGAACCAACCACCCCATCCAACACAGGATCTCCTTGTTGCCTGTTGGTTTATTGTCATGAGAAGCCTTGTATGTCCAAGGCAACTATTTCAGTTTTCAGCTCCATGGGGCCACTGTTGTGTTGTTGTTATTGTTGTTCATCGTCCTCCTCCTCCTTCTCCCCCGCCCCCTCCTCCTAGTCCTTCTTTTTAGAGACAGACTCTCACTCTTATTGCCCAGGCTGGAGTGCAGTGGTGCAATCTCGGCTCACTGCAACCTTGGTCTCACAAATTCAAGTGATTCTCTTGCATCGGGCTCCCAAGTAGCTGGAATTACAGGAGCCCACCACTATACCTGGCTAATTTTCATATTTTTAGTAGAGATGAAGTTTCACCATGTTGGCCACGCTGGTCTCAAACTTCCGACCTCAGGTGATCCACACACCTCGGCCTCCCAAAGTGCTGAGATTACAGGTGTGAGCCACCATGTCCAGCCCACTCTTGTGTCTTCTAAGAAGCATCATTCTCCCTTGGGTCCTGAGCCTTCCAAACCTATGCCATAACCCATGCAGATCACTTCTATCCGGAGAACTAATTTTATAGCAAAAGAAGTGAGAGAGTGGACCAACACCCATGGGATTCACTGTATAGCTTGCAGAGACCAAAACTGTTGGGATGGAAAGCAGAATGTGTGCAGTGAGGTCACAGGTGTCTTATTGCCAGAGAAACAGCACTAAGTATCAGTTGGTAGTTCAGAGCACATATCACATCCTGTAAGACAACATTCCAACATCATAAAGTGACGTCTTCTAGCTGCTGCCCAAACTGGGTCTTCCATAGAATATTCTATTGTTTCATAAGTTAGAGCTGCTTTGGGTGATGGGGTACATGGCCACACAGTGAGTTCCATGGGTGTTAGCCCATCTCACATCTTTGCTATAAAATCAGTCATTTGGATGGAACTTTGCATGGATCTTCCTGGGTTTTGGCAAGGATGAGCAAGGCATTCGGTGAGTCCATGGAGGGCAGAGAAGGATGATGGGCCAGGTTCAAAATCTACCTGTGAAGCAGGTGTCTGTTACAGTGGGCACAGATTGCTGAACACCACCATATCAGAGCGGTTTGATGTCATTAGGTTTCCACCAGGGGTCCGGCTGCGTCCCTCAAGGTCTGATGTGAATCACTGGGTCTCTGCTCTTAGCAGATCAGGCCATGAGCAGAGGGGGCAGCCAGGTTTGCTTGAATGAGGTGGAGCGTCTGCTGCTAGTTGAAGCCTCTTTGCCACTTTGTTCAGGAGCTGCCTGAGCATACCTGGGGTGGCTGGAGGAAGCAGATGGTTGACTTTGCAGAGCTGGTCATTGTATCCACAAGATTTTCATCTTTTGGTAAACATGCACGGGGGTCACCAATGTTCGCACCCTCTGGGCCAGTTCTGAGTGATCCATTCAGATTCGTCTCTGGACTTCCTGTCACCCATCCTCCAGTCCCCTTCCTTCAAGTCCCTTGATTGTCAGATTTAACTGCTAACCACTGCCCACTGCCCATAAATTACTCTAGAACCTCTTGCCATTGCTTCTTCCAAGTAGTCACCAAATCACTCTGTCCCCTGGGTTTTCCTTCCCCACTGCCCTTCATGGCCCAAGCGAGTCTGTCAACACAGCAGCCACCCCTTGGTCATGTCAGCATACTCTCGGCAACTGTCTGAAAGCCAGAATAGAATCTTTTCTTCTTCAGTTAGCTGGGACGGGGAATTTCCTAGGAAGTCATAGGTGTGTGCTGAGGAGGGACGGAAACACGGCAGGAGCAGGTGAGCTGGGGTGTGAGCCTCCTGCTCGAGCAACTTACTGATGCCTCAGTCAAGCTTCTTGACCCTGATCTAGTCTGTGTCACCTCCACCTGGTGATCAGGGTCCACTCCGCACAGCACCCCTGCTTTATGGCTTGATGGCACACCTAACACCAGGTTCAGTTATCTTTCAGCCACCAGCAGAAGCAGTTCTGCATTTGAGTTTTGGCAACAAGAGAAAAGAGACTCTTTGACAGCAGTTGCAGAAGCCCCCAGGTCCTCTGGCCATCCTCGAGTTAGGGCTTAGACCTTGAACTTGCCATTTTTCAACAGTTGGAAGTGGCCAGCCCACTCCATAGCCCTTGCAGTTCTCACTCTCATTCGAAGAGGCTATCCCCACAGCCAGTGGAGGGTCCAAGTCCTGCTCTCAGGAAGCACTGCTTTCTACTATCAGAGGGGATCATCTAAGAACTGTGTTGTCACTTGTGTGCCACATACTACGAATGCCCCATTGTCACCAGTTTATCACCACCTTCACATCATCCAGATGAGAACATGAATCCCAGATTCCTATCTTTGAAGGTCCATTGCCTGTGGCCACCTCCGATGTGATACTCTGTGTCAGCCATGCTTCAGTATGGGAAACAGAATCCTCTCTCAGCATCTTAAGCAGGAAGGAATTACACTCAGAGTGTTTGATGCTTAGAGATTCACTGAAAGGCTGGAGGAGCACAGGCTGGGTCCTGGAAAAGACTCCCAGAATGCTTCAGACCAACCTGTCAGTGGTGTCTATGAAATGAGGAAAGGGGGTTTTGGGGATTGCCTCTGGAATGACTGAGCTCTGAATTACCCCACCATTGCTGGGATCCCAGATGGGAAGATGATGGGTACTAGAACAACGAGGGCATCTTTTGCCGTCTCAGCGGCACACGTCTCTCTGCATCTTTGACTTCATTTTGCTTGTGGCAAGAGTCAGGAACAAAAGGAAGATGACCTCTGCTTCGCCGCCATGTTCCACGCCCTGCACAAGTGCATCTAATTAGTGAGACTTATTTTGCATTTAGACACCAAGCTGCAAGGGAGTTCAGGAAATGGGCTGGCAGCTTTCTAAACTCTGCAGTCCTGGGCCAAGTGTGGTGGTTCACACCTGTAATCCCAGCACTTTGGGAGGCCAAGGCAGGTGGATCACTTGAGGTCAGAAGTTCGAGACCAGCCTGGCCAACATGGGGAAACTCCAACTCTACAAAAAATTCAAAATTAGCCTGGCATGGTTGTGCATGCCTGTAGTCCCAGCTACTCGGAGGCTGAGGCAGAAGAATCGCTTGGAACTGGGAGGTGGAGGTTGCACCACTGCACTCCAGCCTGAGCGACCGAGCAAGACTCCGTCTCAAAAACAAACAAACAAACAAAACCAAAACAAACAAAGAAATCTCTGCAGTACTGGAAAGCACACCAGAAACAGAGTGGGATAGAAGTAGCTGGTCTAGGGCTTAGCATTCACCACACAAACTCACCAGGTACCTGATATATTACTATTATTCATTATTATTATTAATATTTGAGACAGCCTCTGACTCTGTTGCCCGGGCTGAAGTGTAGTAGCACAATCTCAGCTCATTGCAGCCTCGACCTCCTGGGCTCAAGTGATCCTTCCACCTCAGCCTCCCAAGCAGCTGGAATTGCAGTCACATGCCACTACGCCTGGCTAATTTTATTGGTATTTTTTAGTAGAAACAGGGTTTCACCATATTGCCCAGGCTGATCTCAAACTCCTGGGCTCAAGGGATCTACTTGCCTCAGCCTCTCAAAGTTCTGAGATTACAGATGTGAGCCACTGCATTTGGCTGGTAGCTGATATTATTATCCCCTTGGGACAGATAAGAAAAGTCAAGCACAGAGATTAAATAATTTGCTCCTAGTTGCCTGGGTGGCAAATGATAGAGCTAACATGTTTGGAAAAGGAAAAAGAACATGCCCTGTGCTTTAAAGATGGAAATACATCCGCAAGCATTGCTAATTGCAATGTAATGCAAGGATGCTTTTGAGTTGGCGTGCATTACCATGGACTAGCGTGTGCCGTATAAACAGACAAATGAGACAAGATCCCTACCTTGAGTTAGCTACATTTTAGTGGGTGCGGCGATGGAGAGAGCTGGCACAATATGAGTGAACCGGAGGAAAGACATTAGGGTATTTTCACCTAGACTTATTGCAGAGCTGTTAGAGTTTCTGTAAACATAATGACCTCCTTTCTCCCCAGGAAGAATCAAAACATGATTATCAACGTTCGCGTTCCCTCCCGGATAGTTGTTCTTGAAAATGCTCCTTTTCCTGTGGATTTTAGGCTTCTGCCTCTCCCTAGGAATGGGAGCATCATTTAGTCTTTAATATTTTCTTCTTTCCTGGAGAGTCTGATTCCCTAGAAGCATGGCTGCATCTATGAATTCATAGACTTGGGTCATGTTTGTATTTTTTTGATGGACTAGAAATCTAAATCAAAGAAGAAATGGACCTAGTCATTTACACTTGGTCTTAGCCAAAAGGCAAAGAAGCCATGGACCTAGTCATTTAAAACCAACTTCTAATTTGCTAGGCTGAAAGACCTAGTGCACAACACATTTCTATGACATATTTTTGGGAAAGATAATGTAATGTTTCCTCTTTCATTTTTTTTGTTAATGAGCATACCTTTCTAATTTTAGAAAATGAAAAAGAACATGCTCTATGCTTTAAAGATGGAGATACGTTCCCCAGCATTGCTAATTACAATGTAATCCCATCAACAGTGCAAACCCTGAGATCTGCAGGGGCCTCTGGGTCCAGGGACCTGTCTACTGGAATGGAGTACTGCAGTGACATGGCCTGCCCTGAGCCCAGCAGTGGGTAGAGGATATCCTGATGGGTCTGGGGAGGGCCAGGACCTTAGATACCATTGCAGGAGTCTGGAAGAGAAGGGGTCCCTGCAGGGAGAGTGGTGCCTAGCCCCTCTTCCTCACCACTTGGGCAGAGGAAGAGGCAACAGACTCAGATTGTACTAGAAAACACAGGTCAGGCAGCACAGAGGCTCCTCCATTTGGGAAAAGGGTGAGAGAGTGAATCAGGCCTCCCTGTGGGAGCTGGAGCAGGTGCTGCTCTGGCTGCTTCAGGGAATACATGTTCTAGAGGCTGGACATGTGGGCAGAGACGCAGCCTGCAGACGTCTTTCGCAGCAGCGGCATCCAGAGTGACCTTCGATCACAGGCCTCACACCTGGTGGAGGGAGGGGTATAGTTAGAGCGGGAGATCATGGTGGTGGGACCTCAGCCCCCAGCTAGTGATGGAGGTGCTAGGGGGAGTGGAAAAGACTCCTCCTTGGACCAGGAAACAGGGGTGAGATGGGCAGAAATCAGGACAGGGCTGGCGAGACTGGCCTTCCTCCCCCAGGCCTTGGGACAGAGGGTGTCTGCAGCCCAGGCCTCCTGACCCCTCGCCCTCCCTCAGGTGGACTCACTGCAGGCCCTGCTGCACAGCCCCTCCGTGCTGGTATGCGCCGGGTATGAGGCCTTCAGACCTCCAGCCATGGAAAATGCCAGGAGAAGTGAGGCTGGAACTTTATCTGGGCTGACTTCAAGAAACAAAAACGGTGAGTTGGTGTTTGAATTTCTCCCATCTGATTTGCCCTGGATGGTGGTTCAGTAGGGCTGAGTGGATACCTTCCAGATAATTTGGGAAACTTCCCTTTGGCCCCAAATCTTAGGTATCCCAGTCATTTTGGTATCTCTCTTGCCTCTTCCTTCTTCTCATCACTGTCAGCCTCACTCGGGTTGAACATTTGACTGAGATAGGAGAAGGCAGTGCTTGGCATATAAAAGGAACAGAGGCTGGGTACAGTGGCTCATGTCTGTAATTTCAGCACTTTGGGAGGCCAAAGTGAGAGGACTGCTTGAGTCCACCAACCTGGGCAACATAATAAGACTCTGTCGCTACAAAAAAATACAAAAAATTTGGCCAGGCATAATGGCACATGCCTATAGTTCCAGCTACTTGAGAGTCTGAGGTGGGAGGATCACTTGAGCCTGTGAGGTTGAGGCTGCAGTGAGCCGTGATTGTACCACTTCAATCCAGCCTGGATGGCAGAGAAGGGAGCCTGTCTCTAAATAAATAAATAAATAGAACAGGGATTAAGACATCTTGAACTTGAAATTTCTAGAATCTAAAATAAATTTTATTAAGAACCACAGGCGCAGAGGCTCACACCTGTAATCCCAGCAGTTTGGGAGGCCAGGGCAGGAAGATCACTTGAGCCCAGGAGTTCAAGACAGGCCTAGACAACAGAGCAAGACCCTGCCTTTACCGAAAAAATAAATAAGTAAATGAACAAATTAGCCAGGCATGGTGGCACATGCCTGTGGTCCCAGCTACTTAGGAGGCAGAGGTGGGAGGATCATTTGAGCCCAGGAGTTTGAGACTTCAGTAAGTCATGGTCACGCCACTGCTCTCCAGCCCAGGCAACAGAGACCCTGTCTCAAAAAGGAACAACTGCAGTGGGCATGACATCATGGCAGCAATGGGCTGTGTGTGTTGTGACATCCTTTCATGGTCACGACAGTCTCAGGCAACAGTGGTGGCCTGCACGGGGGCAAAAGAACTAAAACTAACCAAGGCCATGGGTCATCCAGCCAGCCAGCCAGCCAGCCAATGAGCCAGTCTGTACTATGTTATTCTTTAAAACCACACACACTTAGTTTTTAAAAGCACAATTAACAAATGCAGTTTGATAATGGAAAAATGGGATGAGTAAACAAAGTACTTACTAAACAAAGTACTTACTATCCTTTGTGAAAAGCTCAGCAAATACCAACAAGGACAGGCTCAGTGATCCCTGTAGGACAGATAGTGGAGGCACAAGGACAATTTACTCTGGGCCCCTCCCTGGAGGAGTCCTCAGCCTCATTTGGCCCCTGTGGGGGGGCAGGACTGGGCAAAACCATCTTCTGCCCAGATGTGCACCTGAGGTCTGTTCTTTTGCTGACTGTAGACTCAGCCTCTGCTAGCACTACCCTCTTGCCGCGTGTTGGCTCTGAAGATGAAATTCGAAAGCACTTAAGGGCTTCATTCATTCATCCTTTTTTTTTTTTTTCTTTTTTTGAAACAGAGTGTTGCTCTATCACCTAGGCTGGAGTGCAGTAACGTGATCTTGGCTTACTGCAACCTCTGCCTCCTGGGTTCCAGCAATTTTCGTACCTCAGCCTCCCAAGTAGCTGGAATTACAGGCACCTGCCACAACCCCCAGCTATTTTTTTGCATTTTTAATAGAGACGGGGTTTCCCCACGTTGGTCAGTCTGGTCTCGAACTCCTGACCTCAGGTGATCCACCTACCTTGGCCTCCCAAAGTGCCGGGATTACAGGTGTGAGCCACCATGCCTGGTGCATCCTTCCTTAGAGCCACTCCTTTGCATCCCCAGCGGCCCTTTCTTCTCTCTTTCATGGCTGGGGTGCAGGCTTGACTAGCAGGACCTGATACGGTGCAGCCGGGTCTTTCCCTGCAATCAATTATCAACCCAGGAGCTTGATGAGGGTTAGGGTGATAAATCACCACTAATAATCGCAGGGCATATAACAGTTAACAATCAGGGTCATATGCAGCAGTTTATCGATTTCACCTTCTGAGCTGGCGGTGGGCATGAGGAGGGCTAGGAGCAAGCTCTGGGCACTGCCGCTCTGCCTGCCAAGTGTGCATCTCTCGAGAGCCTACTGTGTGCCAGCAACGATGGAGGAAGTTTTATATGTATGGCCATGCATTAATATGAACCGACTCGATCAATATTATTATGCTTATTTTACGGTTGAGAAAACAGGCTCTGCCAAAAACTATGCAGCTAGGAAGTGGCAGAGTTGAGACTGAATTCAGGCTCAAGTTCTCCTTGCTAGACGATGCCAGTTCACAGACTGGTAGCTCTGTGGATTGTCATTCTAGAATAGCTCTGCCCTTAACATGCTCTTTTTTTTTTTAATGGTCTCACTCTGTCATCCAGGTTGGAGTGCAGTGGCACACAGCTCACTGCAGCCTCGAACTCTGGGACTCAGGGGATTCTCCCGCCTCGGCCTTCCAAGTAGCTAGGAAGCTGGGACTGTAGGGCATACTACCATGCTTAGCTAATTATTTTTTAACTTTTTTTTTTTGTAGAGATGGCGTCTCATTATGTTGCCCAGGCTGGTCTTGAAACCCTGAGCTCAGGCAGTCCTCCCGCCTCGGTTGGGTGCTTGGATTACCAGCATGAGCCACTGCGCCTGGCCCTTACCGTGCATTTTGGAGGCAGTGGTGGTATCCAGGTGGTGGCAGACTCATGACTGTATCATCTTTTCCTCTTTTCTTTTCCTCTTTGCTGCATGCCAGGGAGCTGGGGGCCAAAGACCAAGCCGAGCGTGATCCATTCACGGTCCCAGTCAGGCAGCAGGCCACAGCTGCCAGAGAGGCCTGGTCCCAGTGACCTGCTGGCGGGCCCTGCTCCTGACAGGCACCCTCAAGACACGCCGGCGCAGCCGGGCCCGCTGGTGGCCGGCGATGACATGAAGAAGAAGGTCCGCATGAACGAGGACGGCAGCCTGTCCGTGGAGATGAAAGTCCGCTTCCACCTGGTCGGCGAGGACACACTTCTGTGGTCCCGGAGGATGGGCCGGGCCACCGCCCTCAGCACAGCCGGCGGGGAGGACCCCGTTCTGGGGGAGGTGGACCCTCTCTGCTATGTGTGGGAGGGCTACCCCTGGGGCTTCTCACAGCCTGGGGTGTGGGGACCCCAGCCCTGCAGGGTGGGATGCGGGGAAGCCTTTGGCCGAGGTGGGCATCCAGGGCCCAAGTATGAAATCTGGACGAATCCCCTGCATGCCTCCCAGGGAGAGAGAGTGGCAGCTCGGAAAAGGTGGGGACTGGCCCAGCATGTCCGCTGCAGTGGCCTGTGGGACTGCAGGGCTCCCGGGAGGGAGAGATGCAGCCAGGACAGCGCCAGCCCCGCCTCCAGCACCGGCCACCCCGAGGGCTCAGAGCCAGACTCTTCCTGCTGCCCCAGGATCCCAGAAGACAGGATGGACAGTGGCAGCTCCTCTGCCCGGAGAGGGGCCGAGTGGGAAGCTGGCGGGAGGCTGGGTGAGGAGCCCAGCATGTGCACAGACGGAGCAGGGCTGGGCAGCCCAGAGCAAGGCGGCCGCCTAACATCCAGGGCCCAGAGTGAGGAGAGGACTTCTTCAGACTCATCAGCCAGCAGCAGGGAAGGATCCAGCGAATGGGGCGGGCGGACCCGGGGCTGCCTGGGCAAGGTAAGGGCTGAGACCTCCCAGCAGGAGGCCACTGAGGGAGGCGTCCTGGGTTCTCCAGCCCTGAGTCTTTCATCTTTAAGGAGTGAGGACCTGCAGGCGGAGATGCCAGGACATGGCACCGAGCACCAGCAGGCCAGCGGTGCATCTGTGATGAGGGAGCCTCTGGCTTCGGGCCTTTCCAGCTCCTGGGACTCAGAAGGAGCCTCTTCCACCCCTCCCACCTGCACTTCAGCCCAGCAGAGGCGGAGAAGGCACAAGAGCCGGGCCAGTGCGGTGTCCTCACCCAGCAGCCCTGGCCTTGGCCGAGTGGCCCCAAGAGACTCTCCCAGGCAGTGTCGCTACTGCAGGGGCACCCACAGCCCGCTGGACTCCCCTGCAACCAAGCAAGTGCCGAGGCCTCCTCAGCAGCGAAGGGCCTGCCGGGATGGCTCAGTGCCACGATCTTCTGGAAGCTCATCGAGCTCCAGGACACAAGCCTCCAGGGACCTGAGACCTCCCTCCTCGGGCTCTTTTCCTTCCCAGGACCTTCTGGGAACCAGCAGTGCCACTGTCACCCCTGCAGGCCACCCGGACTGTGCCTCTGGGATCTCCCCCAACAACGTTCCCTCTGCTGGGTGGGCAGGGGAGGCAGGGTCCAGGACATGCTCACCGGCCCCCATGCCGCCTCACACATCCAACTCCTGCCCAAAATCTGGGGCGGCCAGCCTGGGGGATCAGGCCAAGGACACCCCGCAGCCCTCCTTGCCATTGGTTCTGCAGGTTGAACGGCCTGAGCAAGGGGCATTAGACCCCCACCAAGGCCACTCCTGCTCACAGACCGGGACACTGTCGGCCCAAGAGGCCCAGTGGGGACCCTCCCTGGAGGCCCGCTGGCTGTGTGGCAGGTACTGTCCCACCCCACCCAGGGGGCGGCCCTGCCCTGAGAGGCGCCCTTCCAGCTGTGCCAGCACCAGCAGCAGCCACCGGAGTGCTGCCTGTGGGCCAGGTGGGAGCCAGCAGGAGGAGGAGACACACCAGGCAGAGCTCACAGCGTCCTCTGGCCCCAGTTCAGGGGCATCTAGGAGCAGCGGCGCCAGCCAGGGTGTGAGGTGTGGGGTGCTGTCCCAGGAGAAGACCGCTAGTCGGGGAGACCCCCAGGGGCAGGAGGAGGCTAGCGGCATGTCCCCTGGCACGCTGCCCCGCTCGACTCCAGAGGCGGTGGTCCGAGAATGGCTGGACAACATTCCGGAAGAGCCCGTATTCATGACATATGAGATGGTGGACGAGACCACAGGTGCAGCGGGGGATGGCCTGAGAGGCCCTGAGGTGGACCCTGGGGATGACCAGGCTCTGGGAGGCCTGGTGGAGCCAGCTGACGCCAGACAGCCCCTGGAAGGGGATGCTGGACAGGACCTAGAGCCAGAGGGAGTCCTCCTGGTGAGTGGTGACGTTGGTCCCCCATCAGGAGAGGGTATCCCCCAAGGGGCATCTCCAGAGGGAGTTTCTGAAGCCCCTGCAGAGGCCGGAGTGGACAGAGGGGCCCCGGTCAGCTGTGGGGTGGGCCTGCGGGCACTTCCTGGCCGGGTGTCTGCCTCCACGCAGATCATGAGGGCACTGATGGGATCCAAGCACAACCGGCCCAGCAGTGTGCCCGAAGTGTCTCGGCCTTTGGCCAGGAGGCTCAGCCACTCAGCCGGGGCCCTCATTACCTGTCTGGCCAGCCTCCAGTTCTTTGATGAGGACTCTGGGTCTCCTGCCAGCAAAGTGAGGTTCAAAGACTCCCCTCGGTACCAGGAGTTGCTCCGCATCTCGAAGGACCTGTGGCCGGGATGTGACCTTGGGCAGGACCAGCTGGACTCGGGCCTCTGGGAGCTCACGTGGAGCCAGGCTCTGCCAGACCTTGGGTCCCATGCTGTGACAGAGAACTTCACGCCCACGTCCTCCTCTGGCGTGGACATCAGTAGCGGCTCTGGAGGCTCAGGGGAGAGCAGCATACCCTGTGCCATGGATGGCACTCTGGTCCCTGAGGGGACAGAGCTGTCCCTGAAAACCTCAAACCAGAGGTCTGATTCCAGAACCTCTGAGAACCCAGGGGATCTGGAAAAGCAACAGCACTGTTGTTCCCCAGCCTGCGCTTGTGCCACCAAGGAGGAGGAAGCAGAAAGAGACAGGGAGGAGCAGATGGCTGAAAACACAATGCAAGAAGAGGAGGCGCAGTTAGAGGAAACTAAAGAAGGAACAGAAGGAGAACCGCAAGGAGAAGAGGCGCAGTTAGAGGAAATGAAAGAAGAAACAGGAGAACTGCAAGGAGAAGAGGCGCAGTTAGAGGAAATGAAAGAAGAAACAGAAGGAGAACTGCAAGGAGAAGAGGCGCAGTTAGAGGAAATGAAAGAAGAAACAGGAGAACTGCAAGGAGAAGAGGCGCAGATAGAGGAAACCAAAGAGGAATCAGAACTGCAAGAAGAGGTGCAGTTAGAGGAAGTGGAAGAAGCAGCAGAAGGAGAAAGGCTTCAAGAAGAGGGGACGCAGTTAGAGGAAACCAAAGAGGAATCAGAACTGCAAGAAGAGATGCAGTTAGAGGAAGTGGAAGAAGAAGCAGAAGGAGAAGGGCTTCAAGAAGAGGGGGCGCAGTTAGAGGAAACTAAAGAAGAAACAGGAGGAGGAGAACTGCAAGAAGAGGTGCAGTTCGAGGAAACAAAAGAAGAAACAGAAGAACAGCTGCAAGAAGAGGCACAGCTAGAGGAAGTTAAAGAAGGACCAGAAGGAGGACTGCAAGAAGAGGTTCTTGAAGAAGTTCTCAAAGAGGAAGAGCTTCCAGAAGAAGGACACGTCTGCGGACAGGAATTGTCAGAGGCCGGCTCTCTGGATGGGGAAGGCTCCCAGGAAGAGGACGCAGTCCAGGAGGAGGAAGTGGGAAGAGCCTCTGCCTCTGCAGAGCCATGCCCCCCAGAGGGCACAGAGGAGCCCACGGAGCCCCTTAGTCATCTCAATGAGATGGACCCAAGTGCCAGTGAGAGTCAAAGTGGCTCCCAGCTTGAGCCTGGCTTGGAAAAGCCACCTGGAGCTGCCTGGATGGGCCAGGAACACACGCGGGCCCCACCTACCCAAGGGGCTGCAGAGAAGAGCTCTTCGGTGGCCTGCAGAGTGGCTCTGGACTGTGACCCCATCTTGGTGTCTGTGTTGCTAAAGAAGACAGAGAAGGCCTTCCTGGCCCACCTTGCCAGCTCAGTGGCTGAGCTCCGAGCACGCTGGGGCCTGCAGGACAACGATCTGCTGGACCAGATGGTGGCCGAGCTGCAGCAGGACGTGGCCCGGCGCCTCCAGAGCAGCACCGAGAGAGAGCTCCAGAAGCTCCAGAGCCGAGCGGAGCGGATGGTGCTGGGGCCTCCCCGGGAGACCCGCACGGGGGAGCTGCTCCTGCAGACCCAGCAGCGCAGACACCGCCTCTGGGGCCTGCGCAACCTCTCGGCCTTCTCTGAGCGGACGCTGGGCCTGGAGCCCCTCTCCTTCACCCTGGAGGACGAGCCGGCCCTCAGCACAGCCCTGGGCACCCAGCTAGGTGCAGAGGCTGAGGGAGAGGAGTTCTGTCCTTGCGAGGCCTGCGTGAGGAAGAAGGTGAGCCCTACGTCCCCCAAGGACACAAGGGGGGCCACCAGAGGTCCCATCAGAGAGGCTTTTGACCTGCGGCAGATTCTGCAGAGGAAGAAGGGAGAACGTACCGATGGGGAGGCAGCAGAGGTGGTCCCTGGCAGGACCCCCATGGACCCCATAAGCACCAGGACTGTCCAGGGAGCTGATGGGAGGCCAGGGCTGGGGCTGGGCCCAGGGCCTGGAGTGGATGAGGAAGAGGACAGCGAGGGGAGCCAGAGACTCAACAGAGGCAAAGATCCCAAACTGGGGGAGGCAGAGCGAGCTGCCGTGGCTCAGGAGAGAGAAGGGAAAACCCACAGCAGCAAAACCAGCGCCAGCAGTGAGCTGGAGGAAGCTGAGCTGGAGGGAGAGGGCGTGGGTGAGAGGGGAGAAACTGGGGACCAGGACTCTGGGCATGAGGACAACTTGCAGGGTGAAGCTGCGGCAGGAGGTGACCAAGATCCAAGACAGAGTGATGGAGCCGAAGGCATAGAGGCCCTGGAGGCCAAAGAGGAGACTCAGGAGGCAGAAGAGGAGGGCCAAGAGGCAGAAAAAGAGGCCCAGGAAGCAGAAGAGGAGGCCCAGCCAGAGTCAGAAGATATAGAGGCCCTGGAGGCCGAAGGGGAGGCCCAGGAGGCAGAAGGGGAGGCCCAACCAGAGTCAGAAGGTGTAGAGGCCCAGGAGGCAGAAGGGGAGGTCCAGGAGGCTGAAGGGGAGGCCCAGCCAGAGACAGAAGGTGTAGAGGCCCAGGAGGCTGAAGGGGAGGCCCAGCCAGAGTCAGAAGGTGTAGAGGCCCAGGAGTCAGAAGGTGTAGAGGCCCAGGAGGCTGAAGGAGAGGCCCAGCCAGAGTCAGAAGGTGTAGAGGCCGAGGAGGCAGAAGGGGAGGCCCAGCCAGAGTCAGAAGGTGTAGAGGCCCAGGAGGCAGAAGAGGAGGCCCAGGAGGCAGAAGGGGAGGCCCAGCCAGAGTCAGAAGGTGTAGAGGCCCAGGAGGAAGAAGAGGAGGCCCAGGAGGCTGAAGGGGAGGCCCAGCCAGAGTCAGAAGATGTAGAGGCCCAGGCGGCAGAAGGGGAGGCCCAGCCAGAGTCAGAAGGTATAGAGGCCCAGGAGGGAGCAGAGGAGGCCCAGGAGGCTGAAGGGGAGGCCCAGCCAGAGTCAGAAGGTGTAGAGGCCCAGGAGGCTGAAGGGGAGGCCCAGCCAGAGTCAGAAGGTGTAGAGGCCCAGGAGGGAGCAGAGGAGGCCCAGGAGGCTGAAGGGAAGGCCCAGCCAGAGTCAGAAGGTGTAGAGGCCCCAGAGGCAGAAGGGGAGGCCCAGCGAAAGTCAAAAGGTATAGAGGTTCTGGAGGCAGAACAGGAGGCCCAGGAGGCTGAAGAGGAGACCCAGCCAGAGTCAGAAATTACAGAGGCCCCAGAGGTTGAAGGGGAGACCCAGGAAGCAGAAAGGGAGGCTCAGCCAGATTCAGAAGGTGTAGAGGCCCCAGAGGTAGAAGGGGAGGACCAGCCAGAGTCAGAAATTGTAGAGGCCCTGGAGGCTGAATGGGAAGCCAAGGAGGCAGAAGGCGTAGAGGCCCCAGAGGCTGAAGGGGAGATCCAGGAGGCAGAAGGGGAGGCTCAGCCAGAGTCAGAAGGTGTAGAGGCCCTGGAGGCTGAAGGGGAGACCCAGGAGGCTGAAGGGGAGACCCAGGAGGCAGAAGAGGAGGCCCAGCCAGAGTCAGAAAGTGTAGAGGCCCTGGAGGCTAAAGGGGAGGCCCAGCCAGA
>NW_016107440.1:4126182-4153517 GCF_001604975.1 Cebus imitator | reverse complement strand
AGAGGCTGAAGGGGAGACCCAGGAGGCAGAAGAGGAGGCCCAGCCAGAGTCAGAAGGTGTAGAGGCCCTAGAGGCTGAAGGGGAGGCCCAGCCAAAGTCAGAAGGTGTAGAGGTCTCAGAGGCTGAAGGGGAGGCCCAGCCAGAATCAGAAGGCGTAGAGGCCCCAGAGGCTGAAGGGGAGGCCCAGGAGGCAGAAGAAGAGGCCCAGCCAGAGTCAGAAGGCGTAGAGGCCCCAGAGGCTGAAGGGGAGGCCCAGCCAAAGTCGGAAGGAGAAACTCAAGGTGAGAAAAAAGGGAGCCCTCAGGTCAGTCTAGGAGATGGCCATGCAGAGAGGAAGACCATGAGCATGTATCCAGAAAGTTCCACTTCTGAGCAAGAAGAGGTACCTTCAGGCCCAAGGACTCCAGAGCAGGGGGCCAGTGAAGGCTGTGACCTACGAGATGACCAGGCACTCGGAAGCCTTGCCCCCACTGAGGCGGTGGGCAGGGCAGATGGCTTTGGCCAAAATGACTTAGATTTCTAGACAAGATCAAGCTGCAATATGGTTGTGAGCCTGAGAGATCGTTTTTATTCATATTTTTTCTGCAAACCTGAGTAACACTCAGTCCACTGGAGACGTGCACAGCAGATGGACAAAACCAAGGACTTGCTAAGGACACAGCCCATGCCGTGCTGTCCCGTGATTCTAAGTGCAGAAGCTTCAGAGAGCTCTGTGGCCTGTCCCACACGCAGTGCAAATAAAGGGGGCCTGCGCATCTGCCCCGTTATCGGAGGTCAGCCTGGCTCCCATTCCTTTGCCTGTAGAGCCTGAAAGATGGAACTGATTGGAAAGATTCCAGTATAGCTTCTGTTTGTGGGTTTGTTTTCTGCTAGCAAGTGTTTCTCACTGTCTTTTCCCGATCGATCTCCTGTTCCTTTTCTCCTTGGTGTCTGTGGGCACTCACCTCATTTGACTTTGAGGTGCTTTTTTTCCAGTCTTGAATGTATTTGGTGACTCTGCAGAAATACTTCTGCAAAGCAGATAACTTCGGAGTCATTTGATAAAGTTTGTTCTCAGAACCAAAGTCCAAGTTGTTTTTCCTTAATTCATACTTTTTGTAATAAAAAAAAGTGGAAAATGAAGAAAAGCAGGGAGAAAGAAATAATCCCATCACTCAGAGACTTCTGTTAACAGCTGGATGTATTTCCTTCTCATTTCTCACCATTTCACAGTTGACACGTTCTTTATATGTACACAGGTTTTAAATACTTAACAATGTAAGGATTTCCCCCATTTATCTCAAAATCATAAAGCTATCTTTTAACACCTGAATAATGTGCCATTAATGAGTATATTGAACACTTTATCATTTTCCTGTTTTTGACCTTTTAGATGGGTTCCCTTGTTTTGTTCTTAAAACTTTTTTTTTCTTGATCTTCTGATTAATTCCTTAGGATAGATTCCCAGGCATGGAATTATTGGGCCAAAGGATATCAACATTTTTGAGACTTCTCATATCCTGCAGCCAAAATGTTTTTTCTAACGATCTATACTCATGGTGAGAGTATGATCAGTGTTTGATATTGTCATCAAAAATGAAAAACCATTCACAAATTTTATCAGCAAAAAATACTACCTTATTTTCATGCAGTGCTATCTTAGATACATGTTTGATAACTAATGAGATTATGATTTTTTCTAGGGTTTTAAACCATTTGTGTGTAAATTATGTGTGCATGCTTTTGACCCATTTTTCTACTGAGGTTCTAGCTTTTTTTTTCCTTTTAATGAATTGATTTGCCTGTGCCCTTTATAGATTTTTTTAATTCTGTTTTTCATTTGTAGGATTTTAAAAATGCCCTCTCTGCACACCTTTCTATAGCAGGGCTTAGACTGAGCCCCGTACAGGTAGGGAGCTCCTGGACGGGTTAGAATGTCTGTGACTCATTCTCACCACTTTGCTGCATGTTCCAGAGCATTCTGTGGCATCCAGATGTATTAAAATGAACTCTGTGCTACAATGCCAAAAGCCGCCCACCAGTTGTCTAAATGTATCCACACAAAGCAAGGGTTGGGCGTCTGCAGTCTCTATGTGTCTGCAGTCTTCTATCCACAGATGGAGATGTTCTTTAAAACTTCTTTTTTATTATGATACTTTAAGCTCTGGGGTACATGTGCAGATCGTACAGGTTTGTTATGTAGGTATACATGTGCCATGGTGGTTTGCTGCATCCGTCACCCTGTCATCTACATTAGGTGTTTCTCCAGGCGTGGTAGCTCACACCTGTAATAATCCCAGCACTTTGGGAGGCTGAGGAGGGCGGATCACCTGAAGTCAGGAGTTCGAAACCAGCATGGCCGCCGTGGTAAAACCCCATCTCTACTAAAAATACGAAAATTAGCTGGGCACGGTGATGTATGCCTGTAATCCCAGCTACTTGGGAGGCTGAGGCAGGAGAATCACTTGAACCCAGGAGGCTGACGTTGCAGTGAGCCAAGATTGTGCCACTGCACTGAAGCCTGGGTGACAGAGTAATAGTCTGTATAAAAAAAAAAAAAAAAAAAAAAAAAATTGACATTTTTTAAATGTTCTGCAAAGGTGATTCCTTAAGGTGTTTACAATAAAAGCATAATTATATATATATGTAAACTGTGATGTTAATTGGGGGGTAGTGTTCCTGCATATTGGATGAAGTGCTGATGAAGAGTTACACTCACAGGTCACATGTCAATCAGTGAAGAACTGGCATTGTAACCAGAGGTCCCCAGTGGAACAGACTGCACTGAGGTTCTAGAAATGCTGACATGCAGGGGGTGTGCAGCAATTTTCACTACTGGCTGGCATGAAGCATCCACTGGGCACCTTTTCTGTGATTTGAAGTCCCCATTCATTCCCTAAGAGATGTTCCAACCCTGTTGTTTCATTCTCTGCTACCCTGCCCCCTGAATGCCAGTGACAGTCAGCCCTGCCACCTACTGACCTGGCACTTGATGAAAATGGCATCGCGCACCTCTGCTTAAGAGCATGCAATGGAAAGAGCATGGGACCTGGAGCTGAAGGACCTGGGCTCAAGTCCCAGTGATCGCAACTCAGTTTCAGCATCTGTGAAATGGGCTAAGTGATGTTTTCCTCACTGTATTGCTGAGAAATAGGTAATATGAAACTGCGTGACAAACATAGTGAGGATATATCCATATTTTCATCGTAACTGCAAAGTATTCAATGCCTAAAATGTGTCAGGTACCATACTAGAGACTCTTGATATAAATGTTCACTCGTGAGGTTTAAACTTCTCCACATGTTTGTGAAATAGGCAAGCAGGTATTATCTCCACTTCACAAACGGAGAAACCGAGGCTTAGAAGAGAGACAGACTTGCCCAAACTCACACAGCCAGTTAGGAGCAAAGCCTGGATATAACTCAGGTATTTCAGACTCCAAAGTCCACATCTTCCGTTGTATCATATTTTTTGTTTCGTGTTGATTTAGATCCTATACATAAACACCTTAGCTAAAGGTAGCCAACACCTTGTTGAGTGACTTTACTGCAAGATAGTGAGTAAATGACTTACTGCAAGATAGGGCAGTAAATTAAATGGGATTTTTGGCTCAGCTGATTACATTTTGCCTCTAGCAATATTTTACTTCTGTACAGGTATCAGTAGCTGGAAACAACTTGGGTTTACAAAGCTGAACATTAAACTGAAAAGTTATCTGCCAATGGGATTCACCTTTTAGTTTACAAACACAACTGCTTTAACTCCCCCAACACCACCCCCCCACCCCAATGTGGGGTTGCACTTTATATTTTAAACATTTGCTGTTAATGGACAACTCTGTGTTTTCTTCTGATCTGGAGATAAAGAATTTCAGGGCCATTGGCTGAGGGGACTTTTGTGCCTTCTCCTTGATTCCTTTCTCTACGGTAATCATTTAGCATCTCTTAAAATGCTGGCCTTTTTATAGCCTCAGCCTGTCCCGAATCAAAAGCCATGTCATCTGTTACTCAAATGCTGACAAAGCACCCATAATATCAGCATAATGCGAAAGCTTTTGGCCAGGGGTGCTTCTCCTTGAACCTTCTCCCCTGTCTATTGTCCACCTGGTGGGGGGGATCAGAGACTCCAATTGAAAAGGATCATCATTTAAGGGCTGAGAACCAAAGACCCGTGTCCGACCCCTTCCCCGGAGATGCTGACTTTTTCAGTCTGGGGCAGCACAGCGCTCCTGGAGGGAACTGATGTTCAGTGCAGGTGGCTGATGGCTGATTCAGTCCAAAACCCCACAGCTGTATGAGTGGCTGCGCCCAGACCAGCTCCAGGCCTTTTTCCATCCCTTACTCAGTATCCCCCATCCCAAAACTAGGAGAGGCCCTGCAGAGAAATGCAGGCAGGCAGCAAAGCCACTCCCTTGTCATGCAGACCAGCTGTCCCCTCCCCCACACACCCCCATTCCTCTTCATTCAAACTTCCTGCACCATCGAGGTCTCCGTGCAAGGGCAGGCTGTGGACTGGAAGGGCCCCTCTAGCCTGGCCAGGAGAGAAGGAGGCCCATCCTTAATCTTATGAAGCCTTCAACACAAGTGCATGCTTGCAACAAGGAGGTTCCCAAGGTTTCCAAAGATACCATAGGCCTGTGGGTTTTTCCCTGCACTTAAATGAACATGAAAATCAACTACGGAGCTCACTCAAAATTAACAGTTCCGCTTACGACACTCTGATCCAGTGTGTCTGGGGCCTAGGAATGTGCATTTCACCAAGCACCCAGAGAAAAGCCGGCACCAACCCTACCTGCCTTCTACGGCCGGGCTTTGTGGTCCTCAGAGAGGCTGAGCACCTCTCACCAGCCCTGGACCAACAAACACACACACAGATGCGTGCACACACGAAATTACACGCACACACACAGGCGGCTGCTTCCTTGCTCTCATTAGGTAGTCTCCCCAAGGGACAGTGGGGGTCAGACAGAGTCAACCTCTCGCTCTTGTCTTCCTCTCCAGAGAGACAATTAGGGTGGCTACAGAGTCTTCTCCTTACTCTGACCCTCTTGCCCCCGTGTCCACAGGCACAGCTGGCAGCCCAGGCCCCCGTCCATGGAAACGGGACTCAGCCAGCACAAACACACACCTGAGCTGCAAAGGCGCTGGGACTCACTCCCTCTCACTAACCAAGTACCCTGGGTGCAGTGGCCCTGGCCAGTTTCATGACTTCTGCTGCAGCCAGCCAGGCCTGGCCTCCTAGGGTCATCGGCCTGGGGTCTGAGCTGAGCCCCAGGTCCAGAGGGTGGCGCTGGCCCCATGGTGCTCCTCCAGGGACCAGGTCTCCACTCTCACATTGGTTCATCCCTCATCCTGAGAGGCTGGCGGAGCCCACCTGTGCCCCCCTTGGTCTCACGTTTTGAGACCTGTTTGGGGTGATCATGGCCAGGCACTCAGGTTGTGAGTGAGGCCCCTGCAGCTCCGTGGGTGAGGAGCATACTCCCCCGGTCCCTGCCCACCTCCCCCATCACCTCTTTCTCTCCTCCCCTCTCCACTCACCGCCCCCACCACCTGCTGGACCCTGAATCGCTGCTGGCTGTGGTCCTATTTTCCAAAGGCAAGGGTGTTCTCAGTCACCCTCTCCCTAGATGGTGGTGGCCAGCACTCCTAAGACAATGACCCCAGCTCAGTGACCATCTCCTGTCCTCTCTAGCCCAGCTCTAGCACCTCAAAGGGGGAACGCCAGCTTCTCCCCATCCTCCACCCATCGCTGCCTGCCTCTACCCTCAGCACCCTGGGCGAGCCCATCTGGGCTCTGCTTTTCCTGCTTTTGAGCAGGGGACTCCCAAGTCCGTGGCTCTGGCTCAGGCTCTCCCTGAGCTCCCATCACCTCATTGCCTGGAAGCCACACAGCCAGAGCAGAAGGCACCCTCCGTCCTTGTCCTCAGCCTGCTCCTGTCCCCATGGCTGGACCTGGCCCCCAGACATCCCAGGCTTATCCACCCCCACCTCCAGCTCCCGGCCCTGAAGCCACCAAAGCTGCCCCAGGCCCTGCCTCTCCCCTGCTCTGCCTGCCTCTCCCCACTCCGCCCGCCTCTCCCCACCTCTGCCCGCCTCTCCCCACCTCTGCCCACCTCTCCACCCCTCCTCTCTACCCTGCCTCTTCAGGGTGTCCCCACGTCTAGACTGGCTCACATTGCTCTGTCCTCACCACTTGCCACCACTTGCCTCTGGAAGAGAAACTTCGCCATGCTGCCTCTGCCGGCAACTGCCTAGGGGCCCTCACCTCCCCAAGCCAGGGCCACCCCTCAGCCTGGGTTCTGCTTACCCCATTTCCCTACCTCCCTTCCTCCCCTCGTCCTCCTGCTCTCTCCTCCGGCCCCTCTCAGCCCTCTGTCCCCTCCCTCTTCCCTCACCTTCCTTGTGCCCCAGCCTAGCAGCTCCCAGTGTCCAGGGAGCTCCCGCTCCAGCCCCAGATGCCTGGGCCGAAGGGCCTTTGCCCCATGGCGTACTCCATACCCGGTCTGGGCACAGCACCCACAGGCTCACACCGGCCTGGGCTAAAGGGCGTTTGCCCTGTGGAGCACCCAGCTCCTTCCTGGTCCCAGAGGGTGCCCGCAGGCCCACACCACTGCCTCGGAGGCCCCTCCTGTTGCCGGCCTGCTGACAGTGACCTGCACATCACGGACACCCACCAGAAGCTGTATTGTTAATGACTTGGAGAAAATGTGCTTTTACTAAGACAGTTTGCTGAAGCTCAGGGCCAAGGCTGTTTCCTTCTGACTCCCTTCCCCAGGAGGATGGCTCAGGTGCATCATGCCCGGGCCCTGTCCCGGGGGCGCACCGGGGAGGGGGAGGGCAGGCTCTGGGGCACACTGAGGG
This sequence comes from Cebus imitator, assembly GCF_001604975.1. Lineage (NCBI taxonomy): Eukaryota > Metazoa > Chordata > Mammalia > Primates > Cebidae > Cebus > Cebus imitator. The sequence continues at coordinate 4,146,678 of NW_016107440.1, read as the reverse complement.
GTTCCAGCCTCGATGCATCAGGAGCTGTCGTTCATTTGGCCACCGCGATCTGAAAAGGAGGAAATTCATAGCCCCTGCCCCACCGAGCTGTTGAGATGGCCGAGACAAAGCTCCTAGGCCATCAGCAGCCCCGGTCACCGAGCCCCGGTCTCCTTGTCAGCAAATGTCATTACTCTGTCCTTTTTTTTTTTTTTTTTTTATTTTTGAGATGAAGTCTTACTGTCTGGCCCAGGCTGGAGTGCAGTGGTGCGATCTCAGCTCACTGCAACCTCCAGCTCCCAGGTGCAAGAGATTCTCTGCCTCAGCCTCCCAAGTAGCTGGGATTACAGGCACATGCCATAATACCCGGCTAATTTTTGTATTTTTAGTAAAGACAGGGTTTCACCATGTTGGCCAGTATGGTCTTGAAGTCCTGACCTTAGGGGATCCACCCGCCTCGGCTTCCCAAAGTGCTGGGATTACTGGTGAGAGCCACCACGCCCGGCCATTCTGTCCCTTTTATCTAGCAGAGTCGGGTATGTCAGTCCAAGAAAAGCACCTTGGGGCATTTTCATTTGGGGTCAAGGGAGCTTCCCCTAAGACCAAGGCTGATACTGTCCAGTGAGAGGGGAGCTGGATGTGGGTGGACGCGGTGGACGCTGCAGGCAGCAGGACCCTCCCAGCGGGCGGTTCAGAAAGCAGTGGGACAGTGACCCTTGGCCCAGGCTTGTGATATGAGCTTTGACACACAAGATAAAGGTGGGGGGCATTCCAGATGGAGGTGGTCACAGGAGCATGGAAACAGAGAGGTCAAGCATGGACTCGGAGGGTGAACAGGGAATAGTCATGGGTGCCAGTCAAGGTGTGTGAACAGAGAGTGCGTGGGTATGTGCCGGGCCCACTGCTGAGGCCTTTGGGACCTCTGGACCCCAGGACAGCCCTGTCCTTGGGCCAGAGTTATAGCAACAGTCCTGGGATCATCTGGAGCGTGAGGGCTGCACTCCAGGAGCGGGACTGCTGCCTTCTCCTCTGGGCTTGGGTCCTGGCCTGGGGAACTCAGCTCTGCCTGGGAATTTTCCATGGGGGTTTCACCGTGTTCTTGAAGATGCAATCTCCTCCCCTCCCCGATGCCACTTTCCTTCAGTCACGGCACTCCTGATATGTATACCCCAAAGGCTCTCGTGCACAGAGTCACTTTTAATCACATCCCTGCAAGGTTGTCTTGGCTCAAGAGACATGTTCAGAAGAGAGTCCTGCAAGGACATTCGGCTGGTGGATTCCAAAGGCAGGATTTGAACGAAACCCCACCCCCGCAAGCAGGGACTCCCTGCAGCTGAGGCAGGCTGCGTGGAAAAGGGAGCCCCTGCTTGCAGGGAGTGGGGTTTGGTTTCACCCCATCATCTCTCCCTGAAGCCCCATTGCCCCCAGCTACTGTAGCTGAGCCTTGCCGGGCCGCACACTGGACCACATTGAAGCCCTACCCTCAGTCTGCAGGACAGAACCTCACAGGCTCTCCTGGGCTGCGTCTCAACCCCACCCTAGACCCACCCTGACACCCTCCACTGGCCTGTCTCTTCTTTTTTTTTTTTTGAGACACAGTCTTGCTCTGTCGCCCAGGCTGGAGTACAATGGCATGATCTTGGCTCACTGCAACCTCCACCACCTGGGTTCAAGTGATTCTCCTGCCTCAGCCTCCCAAGTAAGTGGGACCACAGGTGCCCACCACCATGCCTGGCTAATTTTTGTATTTTTAGTAGAGACGGGGTTTCTCCATGTTGGTCAGGCTGATCTTGAACTCCTGACCTCGGGTGATCCACCTGCCCTGGCCTCCCAAAGTGCTGGGATTACAAGCATGAGTCACCATGCCCAGCCTAGCCTGTCTCTTCTAAGGAACAAGGATCCTGTCGTTTTCCAATTGTGGGCGGCCTTGGAAAAATGTTGAGTGTTTTTGTTTGTCCCAGGGAGTGGGGATGCCAGTGCTATTTTACCTGCAGGGGCCAGGATATGAAACATCCCGTAGAGTGTGGGCCTGTCCTTCACGGGGACAGGTAGCCTTGCCCCCAGTGTCCCAGTGACTGCCCCAGAGTTCAGGGCCACAGAGCCTGCCCAAGATCCCACGGCCAGGAGTGAACGAGCATTCCCCTCCTGATTCCTCACTCTTCCCACTGCCTCCCAGAAGGAGCAAGACGGCTCCACACTCCAGCCTGCCTTGGCAGCACCCCGCCTCCAGGCAGAGCAACGGACTGGATGACTTCCCAAAGCCCCGCCAACCACAGCAATTCCCAGAAAGGGCAAAGCTGGACAGGCACCCTCGGGGTTAAGCAGTGGAAAGGTGGGAAGGGCGAGAGCTGGGACATGACTCACCTCCCTGGAAAAGGCTGGCCCTGGGTTCTAGTCTGTTCTGCCCCAGCACCGTGAGGCTGTACTTGGCCTGTGAGAGACAGGCGCCAACAGGACAGGCAGCCCCCCAAACTGTCGGGGACCCCGGGGTACAGAGAATGCTTTACAGCTCTTTTGTTCCCCCATCAAGTAGCAATGAGTCTTTCCCATTTTCTACCTCAGCTTCCAAGCATACCTGAGCTCCCCCAAAGCGCATCAGAATTAAACTTGCAAAAGATTCTGAATTTAAGAGATGAGAGTGAGGAGCGAAAACTATAGGATAAGCTAAGTCCATTCCTTCCTGGGTCAACGACTCTTCACCCCACTATGCAGCGAGGCAGAGCCCACTGCGTCCTGGTCTGAGCAGCTGTTCTGGGCCAGGCCATGTGGCAGCAGCTGAGGCTGCAGAGATGGAAGCGTTGCCCTCCCTGTCCCCACTCCAGTGCGTACCTGCCTTGAGCACCACCTCGTACCCCTGGGGGTTCGTCGGTCACAGGTGCTGCCCTCCTGACAGATGAGTGACCGAACAGAACAGCAGTCCTGCTCCATGCACCCAGGGGTCACAGTGACAGCACGGAACCTAGAGGGTGGCTGGGAAAATGGAAAGATGCGGAGGAAGTGGCCTTGACAGCAAGGGCGGGTGAGCTCCTGTGGGGGGCAGGGCAGTAGCTGTGAGAGGCTTCACCGGGAGGCAGGGCTTGGGCTAGGATGGCTCTGTCCCCAGCCAGCACGATGACCCAGGGTGCCCTTGTCCCTGGAGGACTCAGCCGCCCCTTCCCAGCTCCGGGAGCCAAGGATTGTAGAGGTCCATGCTTGGCCAGCAGCTACAGCATCAGAGTCAGGACTTGAAAGGAGGGCTTCCCACCATACCCAGAAACCCTCGGCTTCTGGAGCTGTGACAGTCAACCACTGGAGCCACGCCACTGTTTCCTGATCCTCCAGGCCATAGAAGCATGGGACTTCGGTACCAGGAGGGCCACACGCCTGCTGCGTCTTAGCTCTCCCCTCCATGTTGTTGCAGCCTGTGTAGTCTAGCGCCCTCATTTGAGAGATAATGGCACAGAGGCCCAGAGAGGTTGTGCCCCTGCCTAAGCTCACACAGCAAGTCAATGCCGAGCTAGGCATAGGAAATGGGTTCTCTGATTTTCAGGCTGCATAGGCCTGAGAGCAAAAGCCTCAGATCCCCGCCTCCCTGCGTGGGGGTGGGCATAGAGTGTGGGAAGGGAGGACAGCATCCTGGCCTAATTAGACACTGTCGAGGAGCAGGGACATGGGAGGCCCTGCTTGGAGATTAGTGCCCCTTTATAGATCATAGGCACGCCAAGGACATAATAAATAATCCGCCCAAAGGTTTTAAAGGTAAAAATCAGCAAACCATTAATAACCTCCCGGCACCATACATCACACTGAAATCTTCCCATTACGCCGCTCCCTCAGCCGATGTGCATTTTCTCCACTGTCCTTTTTTTTGGGGAGGGGGGATTATAGTTGATTTTATTCGTTTTTGAAAAACTTACTTTAAGTTCTGGGATACTCATGCAGAATGTGCAGGTTTGTTACATAGGCATACATGTGCCACGGTGGCTTGCTGCACCTGTCAACCTAGGTTTTCAGCCACGCATGCGTTAGGTACTTGTCCTAATGCTCTCTCTCCCCTTGCCCCTCACCCCCCAACAGGCCCCTGTGTGTGATGTTCCCCTCCCTGTGCCTCTTTGCCCTCCTCTTTCTAGCGTGTTCTGCCTAAGCCTGGAAACCCCTCCCAGGCATCCTGCTGAGCCCAGACAGGGACTCGAAGCCTTTCTGGGTTGACATCCCGTTTACACTCAGGCGTGGTGGCAGCCGCAGGGTGAGACAGAGGAGCTGCCCACTCCCTCTCTCGGGATTCCGGGCTCTGCTTCCACATTTCTTTCTGGGGAACAAGATGGAGTTTGAAACACCCGCTGCACCCCAGCTCCAGGCAGGCACAGCTCTTGCGCCCCTCAGAAAGCGAGGAAGTTTAACCAATGAATGCGACGGGGTCCCGTTAAATAACAGAAGCACTGATTGTGCATTTTCCATCCCCAGCCTGCCTGCCCTCAGCCAGGAGCCCCAAGGCAACCAGCAGGCACTGGGGTCCTGGTTCCCCACATTTGGGCACCCGAATGCATTTATGTAGCATTTGCAGGTGACCTGTGGTGTGCAGCAGATCAAGAGCTGTGGAAGAAGTGGGGAAGATCAAGGAGGGAACAGCTAGAGCAGTGGTCCAGGCTGGGTCAGTCCCGCCCCTGCTGGCAGAGCCGTGTGCAGGTGACTTGCCCTGCCACGCCGGGTGGCTCAGGGGCTGTGACAGCACAGGCGCAGAAGCAGGGGCTGCACTGGGGTCTCCTCTCCAACACAGGTGGTGAGACTGTGACCAAGCCACACTCTTTTAGCCCGAACTTCCTCAGCGCAGTGGCACAGCAGGTGAGTCACTAGAAGATTCTGTGGAGATCTTTGCAAGTCCCGGACCTCGCTCCTTCCTTAATTCCCTGGAGGAGACGTGGATTGAGGCGCTCCTAACTGTGGTGAAAGACGAAGAATCTAGGCTGAAGATAGAAGAATTCTGTACTCGCTAATTGTTGGCCTCTAGGAAGACCCCTAGGGGACCATTGTAGGGGGACCCTCCTGGCCACTTGTCGGGGGTGGTTCTGGTATCAGCTATTTTGTAATAAGTTGGATGACCTGGAACCAGCTCCTTCACTCTTCTGGGCCTGTTTCCTCACCTACCACATTGCTAAAGTCCCCACTCTGAAACATGGGGCTCAGTCACCCCTAAATTTCCCATGACATGCCCTGGAGTAGAACCAAAGCTGTGTGCTGGACTCGAGGGGTCCTGGGTTAGAGCCCGGCTCCAGCAGCCTCAGCCTTTTTCTTCTTTTTGTTTTTTGAGACAGGGTCTCACTCTATCGCTCAGACTAGAGTGCAGTGGTGCAATCTCAGCTCACTGCAGCCTCCACCTCCCAGGCTCAGGTGATTCTCCCACTTCAGCCTCCCAAGAACCTGGAACTACAGACGTGCACAACCTCTCCTGGCTAATTTTTTTTTTTTGGAAGAGACGGAGTCTCACCATGTTACCCAGGGTACTCTTGAACTTCTGGGCTCAGGGAATCTGCCCTCATCGGCCTCCCAAAGTGCTGTGATTACAGGTATGAGCCACTGGCGCCCAGCCCCTGCCTCAGGCTTTTTTTTTCTTTTTTTTAAAATTTGAATTCCTGTTTCTGCAAGACGAGACTCTGGAGAATGTGGGCATTGATCCTGCTTAGCGAGCGCTTTACCACTTGAGCTAATTCCCCACCCAGGCTTTTTCAACCATGGCTAAGACACAACCCTCTCCATGGCTCCGGGTTCCATCGCTCTCCCCTCCCCAGCCCCACAGAGACAGATCAGAGGAGCCCAACAGACGGTACCTCCTGGGTGAGTTGCCTGGTACATTTCACAAAGCTCAGCTGGGTTTCCTCTGTCCCTCAGTATGACCCATGAAGAGGCAAGGCCAGGCCTGCTAGACCCATTGGATGGATGGGAAACGGACACAGAAAGGTCACCAGGAGGCCTGGAGCGCTCCTCCAGGAGAAAGCTGTCTTGTGGAGAGAAGCCTGAGACCGCATAGCATGAGAGTCAGCAGAGACAGGGGTGTGAGCTTCTCTCTGCCCTGGCAGGTGCCCCTGAAAACCCACATCCTCCTGAGGTGGGTAGAACTTCCAGAACCAGATCATCCCAGCCACCCATTGTCCTGCGTCGATCCAGCCCGGGGTCCCCAGTGGAACATCTGTGGGTCCCGAAAGTGCAGCATGCGGTCCCGTCACGCCTTCTTCTGCACCTGGAGTTTGCCCCTTTGCCACCCTCTGCTCACGAAGAGCATGACTCAGGGCAGTTCCCAATGTCTCTGTGCCTCAGTTTACACATTGGCTTCCTAACCTACCTCTGTGGTGGAATTCAGTGGTAATTCCGATGGTATAGACACACCATCGTGAATATTTGATAAGTTAGTTATTCTTGTGACAGGTTGACACTGGCTTCCAAGGTTCCGAAGGCTGCTGCTGCTCAGCCAGGAGCAAGAAAGCACATTCACACTGGGTGGGGTGGAGTAAACAGGGATAGGCTCCTTGAAGACAGAGGAGAGTTGTGGGGGGCGGGGGGAGATTCCAGGGCAGTGAAGAGAGGTGTCCACAATGCAGAGGCTTGGAAGACGGCCAGCATCCAGCCTGGCCCGAGCCCAGGCGCGGCAGGAGAGGGACACATTTTGGCCCATGCCTGGCTCCTGGAAGTCGGGCCTCGCTAATCCTGATGATGTAAAGCACTTTGCCACCCAGCTGTCCTGAGATTCTCTGGCTTCACCCCCCACCCCCGCCTTCCTGATCCCTGTCACCGTGACAGGCCCTCGCTCCCTCTCAGGCCCTGACGGATGGCCTCTTCGCTGGGTGTCATACATCTCCGTCTTCCCCAGAAGCTGTGACACAAGTAATTGGTGTCATCGCTGTTGACTGCATGCCAAGTGCTGACAAAACAGACCATAATAGGAGCTCTGCAGCAACGGCCTTGATTGTGTTGGGGGCGGGGCCTGCTGAGACCCGGGCCAGTGTGGTCCCCCCGGGTATCTGAGGGAGAGGCAGTGGCCTGCTGGACCAGGGCATCAAATGCAAAGGTTTCCTGGTCCCCACCTGGAGAAGGTGCTAGAACCCCTCTGAACTGCACAGCTCCATGCTGGGGACCCACGACTGGCCCCAGGGCTGAACCTGGCATAGAACGTGCACCTGTCCACCCCGGACAGCGGCCTGTGGGCCTCCTGGGGGTGGAGTCGAAGGCTCTAGAGTTGCCCTCCGTGACTCCTGCCAGCCAAGAGCCTGCTGCTTCCCTTCGCAGCTGATGCTTTGAGGTGGATGCAGGTGTCCGCCAGGGCAGGGTTTGGGGACCGGGCTTGGTGGGTGAAGACAGGTGACCACCCACAGCATGACAAGGTGCATTCTCATCAGGCCAGGCCTTGGCCTCCTGCCCTCCAGGGTGTAGCGAGGCTGGATGGCCTCTGAGGCGTCTTGCCTTTTACAAGAGGGCAGCGGCCCCACCCAGCGCACAGGACTCAGCAGGGAGCCCTGCAACGAACCAGGAGCGCAGCGCGCACGGCCAGGGGAACGCCCCCAGCTCTGGCTGCCTGATACCCAACGAACCAGGAGCGAGCCAGGAGCGCGCACGGCCAGGGGAACGCCTCCAATCTGGCTGCCTGATACCTAACGAACCAGGAGCGAGCCAGGAGCGCGCACGGCCAGGGGAACGCCTCCAATCTGGCTGCCTGATACCTAACGAACCAGGAGCGAGCCAGGAGCGCGCACGGCCAGGGGAACGCCTCCAATCTGGCTGCCTGATACCTAACGAACCAGGAGCGAGCCAGGAGCGCGCACGGCCAGGGGAACGCCTCCAATCTGGCTACCTGACGCCTTGCCAGGGCCCACGGAGGAACAGGCAGGCTGAGGATGGGGTGGGGGGGGCCTCGCTAGTCGCAGGCAGCCTGCCCCTGCCTGAAGCCACACAGCAGACTGCTGGACACGCCGATAGCAGACAGCGGCCTCTGTCTCTGTTCCTGACTGTCTCTCCCTGTGCTGCCCTGCCTAACATCGAGGGAGACAGCCTGGGAAGGGCAGGTGTCCACACACGGATTGACACCGCGTCCTCTCCAGGAGGACCTTGGGTGAGACGTTCCCCTTGGTTTTAGTATCAGAAAAAACCCTTGGGTTTCCTCCTCCCCGGTACAGCCGTGACGGGCCGTGGTTTTCTTTCCTGCTGTGTTAGCAGCTGACCTAGCCGCGCTGGGCGTCATGGCGTGACCTTCGTGGACTTCGCCTCACTCCTGGCTCCATGTTACCTTCCTTCTGTGTTTCTTTCCCCCTCAACTTTCTTCCTTATTAATGTATTTATCTCGTTATACTGTTTGCACCTGTAGGTTGCTCTGAGGCGTTTTCAGCATAAGGTGGAGCTGGGAGTGAACCCACAGGTGTGGTCTCAACCCCAGCCACGTGGATGCCTCAGAGGAAAGAGGCGAACGTCCCCAAGGGGGCTGAGCCTTTGCTCCCCAGGCACCGCCCATGAGATCTCCCATTCCGGCCTGGGAGGGTGGGATTATAGATGCCACGCACATCCATGCCACCCCTACCGCCTGCCATGAGCCACAGAAACAATGCACAGCCCTCCTGCCATCTCCACCACTAGCTTGCTCAGGGCAGAGGCAGCGGCTCTTGGGGACCGTGTCAGCAGCGCCTGCAAGGCACGTGGCCATCCCCACAGCATGGTCTAGTGTTGGGCCAGGTACTGTGTTTCCCTGTTGCCCCCGTGACCAGCCTCCCTGAGTGACCCATAGCCTGGGTGTCCTGTGTGGACACGGATACTCTGGGGCTAGGGGAGAGAAGCCTAATGCTAGGTGCTGGAGGGACAGGAGAGCAACAGGGTGAGAGGTTCCCGGATCGCCTGCGGTCAGAACTGTGGCCCTCCTGGGAAGCGCTTGCTCCCCACTCTGACAGGCGACCTGCCCTCCTGCACGTGGAAGGGAGGAAAGGCCCATCTCAGGGGCACCAGTCCCTGTCTGCACCTGCCCCACCCACGGGGATGTGTGGCTGCCTCCCTGGGGAGTGGAGCCTGGGGCATCCCCCAAGCGCCCGCCACAGCGCAGTCTCCAGCCTGGCCCCTGGGACTTGTGAGTCCTTCCTCGCTCCCGCCGACCTGGGAGAGTCCTGCCGCCGGCTCATTGTCCTGCTCCTGCCACTTTTCCTCTGCGGCATTGTTCCCGTTATCAGCATCCTCCACGCTGCAGCGGCTGCACAGGAAAGCGAGGCTGCTGCTGGGGCTGTCACTGGGGCTGTCGCCGAGGCCGCGTGGACAACCCAAGTGTCCTGCTGGCGGGGGTGGCCGCATAGGTGATCCCACAGGCCTGTCCCTGAGTCCCAGGGCCGTCTGGTCTGCTGGGCAGTGGGGTGCCAAACTCAAGGCTGTGCTGTCTGTGTGGGATCCTGATCTCCATGCTCGGGGTGGGGGAAAGGAGACTCCGGCTCAGGCCCCCACTTTCCAGCTGTGATGTTGGGAGGCATGTGCTGTCCCCACAAGTGTGTCTGTTGGGTTGATGCCCTGCACAGTTTGGAATCTCTGTGCCTCAGTTTCCCTCTCTGTTTAGCACAGGACTGTTGCTTTATTGAAAGGACCAAAGGCCAGGCGTGGTGGCTCACACCTGCAATCCCAGCACTTTGGGAGGCTGAGGTGGGCGGATCATGAGGTCAGGGGTTCGAGAACTGCCTGACCAACATGGTGAAAACCCATCTCTACTAGAAAAATACAAAAAATAGCCAGGCATGGTGGTGTGCGCCTGTAGTCCCAGCTACTAGGGAGGCTGAGGAAGGAAGAATTGCTTGCACCTGGGAGGTGGAGCTTGAGGTGAGCCGAGATCACCTCACTATACTCCAGCCTGGTAGCAGAGCCAGACTCTTGTCTCAAAAAAAAAAAAAAAGAAGGCCAAGGAAATGTGAATCTTTGTGGACTGTCCGTCAGACAAGAGGGAAAGGTTAGGGTGCTCGGGCAAGGGGTTTAGATTGTCGCGGGTGTGGTATAGCAGCTCCCCCAGGGAGTTTTGGGGAGAAGGGACTGGGGTAAGGGAGAAGGAACCCCCCTTTTGGTCTATGCTGGACTAGAATATTCTAGGAGTCTCATGAAGAGGATGATGATGACTTAGCAAATAAAAAATACAAGACACCTTGTTAAATTTGAATTTCCAGATAAATGAAGATCACTTTAAAACATATATGCATATTCTGTGCAATCTTTGGTGCAGACACACTAATATGTTGTTCTTTATCTGGAGTTCAAATTTAATTGGGAGTCGTGTATTTTCTCGGGCAATGCTATTCTAAGACCCCCGTGTAGGGTCCCAAATGCTGCAGGGAGGTCTTTGAGATGTACTGACCGAAGGAGGTGGGTGAGGGGTTCTGTTCATTCCCGGAGTTTCTCCCAGGCCTCCTTCCTGAGCCTTTCAGGGGAGACCTGCAGGCCGGGCTGGCTCTTCAGGGCTCAGGGGATGCTCCGAGTCTGACTCCCCCCGGCGCAGTCTGGCTCAGACGTTCGGGCCCGGGCACCTCTGCTGTCTTCTTAGATGGGGGCCACTTTGTCAGAGGGCATGGGTGCAGGAGGGAAAGCCGCCTGCTGGCCCTGCTGGTCTGGGACAGATCCCTGGTGACTGCTCCCGCTCTGTCCCTGCAGGCGGCTGTGTGTCGTCCTCTGCTGGCAAGTGCAGATATGACAGGGCTTTGTATGCCCAGGAGGACAATCTGGATGGCAGCTTTTCTGTGAAGAAAAATTCACCCTCATGAATCTTGGTTACTGAAAAAAACCCATTTCCTTCCCTCTAGCCAAGCAGGAACTCAGAGATATCAAAATATAAAGCCCATTCATTTTGTGTTGTAGGAGGAGGAAACTCAGAAACTTCTAGAAACAAAAACGTACCCAACAGACTGGGAAGTAAGACCTCTCTACCATTAAAAGAATGGAAGCACCAGGCCAGGATGGCCACACTGAGGGAACCTTCTGTCTCCTGGGGACCCAGCTTGGCAGGGCAGGACACCCTCTCCCGTGACCTCCAAGTGACCAGTGATCTCAGCACGAAGCTCCCCACACACTGCCTGGCAGGCTGACGGCACAATCCCTGCAAAGAAGTCAAGGTATGTGAGGAGAGGGGCCAGCAAACTCCAGCCAGAGGACACGTTCCCTCCTGTCCTGAATGCTGGAATGGGAGACACTTCTCCACTGTCAAGACAGCCCCAGGCTGGGCTGGGTGCTGTGGCTGACACCTGTAATCCCAACACTTTGCGGGGGGCCAAGGCAGGAGGATCACCTGAGGTCAGGAGCTCGAGACCAGCCTGGCCAACATGGTGAAACCCTATCCCTACTAAAATACAAAAATTATCCGAGTGTGGTGGTGGGTGTCTGTAATCCCAGCTACTCTGGAGGCTGAGGGAGGAGAATCGCTTGAACCGGGAGGCAGAGGTTGCAGTGAGCCGAGATTGCGCCACTGCACTCCAGCCTGGGTGACAGAGTGAAGACTGTGTCTCAAAAAATAACAAAACAAACAAAAAGATGGCCAAAGACAGCCAAAATCTGAATGGGAAATGGCTGCGTTGTCAACATGAGCCGTGTAACTAAACGGAGGCGGTACACACACAGGGCAGACCCAGGGCTTGTGGCAGCAAACAGCCTCGACACTGGGAGAGGCAGAATCCCAGACGGGACGCGTGATTAGGCCCCGAAGTTCGTGCTGAGTAGGCATGAGGAAGTCGATCACAACAAATAACATATTTTAAAATAGGCTTCATATTTTACAGCAGTTTTAGGTTCGCAGTAAAATTGAGCAGAAGTGACTGAGGATGTCCGTATACGCCCCCTCCCACACACACGCACCCCCCCCCACCATCACCATCCCCTCGAGAGTGGTGTATCTGTTGTAGTCGATGAACCTACACGTTGACACGTCATCTTCACCCAGAGTCCATAGGTTACATTAGGGTTCACGCTTGGTGTGGAACATTCTGTGAATTTGGGCAAGTGTATAATGACCTGTACCCACCACTACATTACCATACGGAGGAGTTTCACTGCCCTAAAAATCCTCTGTGCTCGGCCCGTTCATCCCTCCGTCCCACAGCCCCTGGCAAACACTGAGCTTTTTACTCTCTCCGTAGTTTTGCCCAAATAGTGCATTTTTTAAAAGCTAAAACTCCACAAATATCACAAAACCAGAAAAATGATCCTTACAAGGTTCTGGGTCTGAGTATTTCAAATCTTCTTTCTCTTCCACTTTATACGCACTGAGGCCCTAAGACATGTTCCTGCAGAGGCCCCGCAGCCAGCCTTGTGCCTTCACCTTGTGGCCCTGGTGGGTCCCCAGCAAGTGCCTGTAGGCCGTGTCCACTCCAGGACAGTTATCGATGCTTATCATTCTACAGAAATGAGTGAGATAGGTTAGATGATAGCTAGACAGATGGTTAGATCGACAGATAGATGGACGGATGGATGAATGTTCAGAGTAGACCCCATTAAACCCGACTAAATAAGTCTTCAATTTATTCAAATCGCCGTGGGAACAGGTTGCCAGGGTGCCCTGAGGCTTCGTGTCTGCCCGATTTACCCAAAAAGCTCCCACATTAACCTTACACTAAGGCCAGACCTCAACACAAATGATGTTAACATTAGCCACTAAAAACTGGCCAATATTGAAATAATTATTCGTGTTTCAAGTGTTTTAGGACCATTTTTCCAAGAAGCATAGCCTGGTAAGAGTGATTCCGATTTTTGCATGTCTTTATAGAAACCAGATTTCCTACTTGTAAGCCCAACAAAAAATCAAATGCTCTTTATTTACCATTTATAAGATCAAGTTTTATCCTGAACTATCACATAATGTTACCTTGAATCTGCCAATGTTTAAATTAGGCCGAATTTGTCCTGGTCCAACCCTACCCTGCCCTCTGCTCCAGAGACATTAATGTGGTAGTGAATGCCCGGTAAACAAGAATAATGGAGGGGAGGCATCGTGGGGAAGGAACCTCATCTGCTGCTATGTGAACCCGAGGTTCAAAGTCAGTGGAGCAGAACGGGAGGAAATGGAACATAATGGGTGCCAGTTGGTTGAAGCGTTTCTCGACAGGGAGGACTGCTGTACCCGCGCCGAGTTTTTGAGTGGGCAGGAGGGCTCTTTGTGAATGTCCGGCCTTCTCATCTATGGGGCTGGTTGGACTTGGTTTGGGCGAGACTGGGGTGCCGCTCAGATGACCACTCTTAGGATGTCAGAATTCTTTCCCTTGGCCTAGGTTCATACCTGGATTTTAAGTAAACATCGCCCTCTACTGCTAAACAGATAGCATGACAACTGGGAGGGCCGCACAGCTTTCCCAAGGGAGCTCTGTCTGCAGAGAACCCTGCAAGACAAGGGGCGCAAGGTGCACGTGAGAGTTTTATCCTTAATACACGGAGCACCTTCAGCAACAGCAGAGGTTTCCATCTCAGCAATGTTCTTAGGGTGAAGCATCAGGGTGAGGTTCGACTACATGGCCCTTAGAACTGTGTCAGCACCAGGTTACAAGAATATCTGGATTTGGTTGGATAATTTTAAATGCAAAGCAAAACACTTTTTCTGCCTCTTTAGATATAATGGATTGGCTGGTGTATAGATCTCACCAGGTCAGGGCTTTGCAAACAGAATGGAAGGCTTTGTCAATTCAGAGCTTATTCTATTTATTTATTTATTTATTTATTTATTTATTTTTGAGACAGAGTTTTGCTCTGACGCCCAGGCTCAAGTGCAGTGGCACAATCTCAGCTCACTGCAACCTCCGCCTCCTGGGTTCAAGCCATTCTCCTGCCTCAGCCTCCTGAGTAGCTGGGACTACAGGCATGCACCACCACGCCCAGCCAATTTTTTGTGTTTTTAGTAGAGACGGGGTTTCACTGTGTTAGCCGGGATGTTCTCGGTCTCCTGACCTCGTGATCCCCCTGCCTCCGCCTCCCAGAGTGCTGGGATTACAGGCATGAGCCACCATGCCTGGCCAATTCAGTGCTAAGAAACAAGATTCAAGCACACCTGTCTGTCCAGGACCTCCAATCTGACGTAATTTAAGAGAGGTGAAGACATGGACGCCCTGTGTTTTATGTAACTTGAATATAACTGGCTGGTGGCTGCAGTATCTTCCAGCTGCCTCTGAGAACCAACTTCTTTCTCCCCCCAAGCTTCCACCAGGTTCCTTCTGGGTAGATCAGTCACCTCACTGTGAAGGGAGAAGGGGTCCTAGTGGTGGACGTCTAATGCCAGGTAGCCTCTGCAGCCTGGGACACCTACCACTCTCTGTGCAATCTGCGTGTTAACGTCGAGTGAAGTAGCTGTCCCCCCTCCCCACATGAGAATGAATGATGTCGAGGAAGGCCCTCCGTGCTCTGTGAAGGCAGGCACATCTCACGCCTCCACCTAATCACACACCACTCACTGGGATGAGTTCATCTCACACCTCCACGTCATCACTGGGATGAGCTGACAAGTTGTTTCACTGGCTTGAATGGTTACATCAGGCAAAAATGCCAAAACTCACCTGGGTTTATGATATTTTCAAGTAGCGGGGGGTCGTCTCCTAAGAATTCAGGCTTATTTTCTAACTGGACTTGCACCCCGAGGGACTGCATGCACAGAAGGCTCTTCAGGCATTCAGGTTGTCAGGCAGTTGGGTGCCTGCCCTGTGCTGGGCTGGGAGGCCTGCGCCCGCCAGGAGGGCCCGGCCAGCTGCGGTTACCCACTCCTGGGTGCGCCACGCCTCTGTCCTGATGGAGGCGGCACTGCCTGGAGATCAGACTCCTGCAACTGTGCTCCATTTGTTTCTCCTCTAAGCACCCTGGCAGCTGAGGATGGGAGGAGAGAGCCAGATAAAATCAAAAAGGAATCCATGCGATTTAACCGGGTGCCTGGAGAGCTTCTGGGAAACCCCGACAGGCACGGGACCACCCAGAAGATAAGGAATAATAGTGGCAGAAACCAGCGCCGAAGGCCTTCCCTTTCATCTTCGGTTTCCTCCAGAGGGTCTTGGCGCCTGGGTTCAATGCTGACTTGGGAGTTTTGTTCTACTGTTTGACTGTGCCTTGGTATGAAAACAAAAACTCCAACTTCCTCTGACTGCACAGCGGCCCTGGGAGGACCGAGGAGAGACTCCCCAGGGGCAGGGTCCTGCTCCTCCCTACCCCCTCCCAGCCGAGCAGGTCTCTGTCTGGGGAATCGCGGCACCCTGATCTATGCTCAGGTTCCAGTGGAGAACTTGGAAGGTGACAAGCCAGGCTTCATATCCTGTTAAATCCACATGTGCACGTGCACACACACACACATGCACACACAACCACACACACACCTCTGACTGTAAATACAGGATTCAGCCTATAAAAGAAACAATGAGAGCTGGATTCAATGAGGTTCCCCCAGCAAATGGAGTGTTTAGGGTTTTGTTGGGATTCTATTGTGTAGACTGGAGTTTCTTAATACAGTTGAGACAGTGAGCAGCTTCCTGTTATGGAAACAGTCAAACCCTGACATTCAGAAAGTCAATCTATACAGCAACTGGATAAACAACCAAGATAATCATCAGCCATCATCGGCACAATAGCCAAAATGGCTTTGCTTAGGGACAAGCGGCTGGCTCAGACCCAAGCAATTCAAATGAATAGAAGCCATCTCCTGGCCAACAGGCCTTCATTGTGCCCGAGATTGTGCCCGCCGCCCTGTGCGCTGGGGCTGGGAGTGTGCATGCCCAGATCCCAGCACTATTTATAGGCCCGCCCGCCGGGAGCCGTGTGTCTGGCTCTCTGGGTCACGTTCTGAAGGCCTGCGTAGGGCACTGTGTCGGGACAGGCGTCTCATCTTTGCCAGCGCTGTGGCTGGAGATAAGACTCTGGGTCCCATCAGTTGTGGGGTGAGCTTGGCCAAGCCAGGCCTTGAGTGCAGTGCTCTGCCTCCCCGTTTGCAGGAGGACCCTAATGATGGGTCCAACTCTTCCGCTCCCTGTTTCCTCTGAGGGCTGCACATGTAGCTGTGCCTTTGACTACAGAGGAAGGGACAGGCAGGAGAAGCTTTATTTTAGGAAGTCTGAACTCGGGACTTGGCCCTTCCATGGCTGCCGGGCTTGTTACTGGAAAGGGGTCCGGATCCAGACCCCAAGAGAGGGTTCCTGGATCTTATGCAAGAAAGAATTCAGGGCAAGTCCATAGAGTGGAGTGAAAGCAAGTTTATTAAGAAGGTAAAGGAATAGGCCGGGCACGGTGGCTCACGCCTGTAATCCCAGCACTTTGGGAGGCTGAGGTGGGCGGATCACGAGGTCAAGAGATCAAGACCATCCTGCCCAGCGTGGTGAAAGCCTGTCTCTACTAAAAATACAAAAATTAGCTGTGTGTGGTGGCAGCTGCCTGTAGTCCCAGCTACTCCGGAGGCTGAGGCAGGAAAATCACTTGAACCCAGGAGGTGGAGGTTGCGGTGAGCTGAGATTGCACCACTGCACTCAAGCCTGGTGACAGAGCAAGATTCCACCTAAAAAAAAAAAAAAAAAAAAGTAAAGGAACAAAAGAATGGCTATTCCATAGATGGAGCAGCCCCAAGAGCTTCTGGTTGCCCCATTTTATGGTTATTTCTTGGTGATATACTAAACAGAGGTGGGTTATCTTGCCTCCCCTTTCTAGGACATATCGGGTAACTTCCCAACGTTGCGATGGCATTTGTAAACTGTCATGGTGGTGCGAGCGTAGCAGTGAGGATGACCAGAGGTCACTCTCGTGGCCGTCTTGGTTTTTGTGGGTTTTGGCTGGTTTCTTTATGTGAACCTGTCTTATCAGCAAGGTCTTTGTGACCTGTATCTTGTGCCGACCGCCTATCTCGTCCTGTGGCTAAGGATGCCTTAACCCCCTGGGAATGCAGCCAGGTACGTCTCAGCCTCTACTGTCCAGCCCCTGTTCAAGATGGAGTCACTCTGGTTCGAATGCCTCTGACAGGCTGAGTGCAGCAAGACGCATCTTCTGTCCTCCAGACTGTGCTGTCTGATGCTGATCAGCCCTTACACAACACGCATACAGCTGATTAACCTGCCTTTGGCATCAGATTCACACCGAGAATGACACAATCCCTCTACCTAGGTGGCATCACTGATCACACATGCGTTCTGGCCTGGAGGGTCTGAGAAAGTCTTACAACCCCCAAATCTTTTCTTTAGCAGCCAACATCTGTCTGAAAGCAAGTGGCCAGCATTTGATTCTTTGGATTAAGCCAAAGATCGGGGTGCACTGCAAGTAGGAGCAGAGTGCCAAGACAGCCCTCTTGGGGGTGTGAGCCTGTGAGGGGGACGGAGGCCCATTAGAGGCCCCCTGCTTTCTCCCAGGCCTCAGTCTCTTTGTTCGGGAAGAGAGAGCAGGTGTCAGACAGGGCCTGGGGAGTCAGAGAGCCTGGGAAGGACACTGTGGGGCGGGAGGATCAGAGGAGGCTGGCCTGGGGTCTGGGGAGCTCTTGGAATTGTTCAGGGGACAGAGGGGAGAATCGCTCTGTGAGTGCTTGCCCGTAGCATTCAATTCTGAAATCTTTGTACAAAAGAGTGGATTAATACATCTTTTTCTGGATATAAATAATACTTTACTCGGTCTCTATTTTTCTTCCACACATGACGATGGCATTCAAGTTATGAAATGAACATACTTGTCAATATATAAGGCAGTCAACACAGCCAGACTCAGACATGGCCCCGATGTTGCAGCTACTTTACGGCAACTTTAAAGTAACTATAATTAATATATTAAAAGATATACTAGAAAAGGTGGGCAACATGCATGATGGTGAATTTCAGCAGAGGGATAGATAGTACAAAAAGGTAAATAAAATGCTCCACATACAAAAGAAACAAAAACCCAGATATAAAGGATTAGCATCAGAGACCCATGGATCCCTGTCCGAAACGTAGTTCAGATGGGAGTGGACTAATAACACATTCTGAGTTTCCAAGGGGCAGGGATCCACTTTTCAGAGCTAGTTTGCATCTCAGAGATTCCTCCAGGCTAAATGCCGAGGCTCAGAGGGAGGGTGTGACTTACCTGTGGATGCAGCATGAGTGTGGCGGGTCAGAGGTGGGAGCCTGGATTTCGGAGCCTGGCCTTCCTCCCTCCACACCTCACAGCTCCCACCTGAGCCTGAGATGGCAGCAGAAGTCCTGGGAGCTTCCCAGCTTCTGAACTCCAGAGAGAGGCTGACCCAGCGCTTTGCTCAGGGAGTACCTGTGTTCATCATTCCCCAAATTCCCGGCCCTCCCTGCCTCCTAGGAGCTCGCAGCACAGGGCCTCCCCAGCAGCCTCTCAGCAGGGAGGAGGAGAGCAGGCTTGCTGGGTGCATCCTTCCATCCCTGCCTGAGAACAAGGCTCCACCTGGGCCAGGAGAAGCCTGTGATCGGCCACCATGCCTCACACCTGTCTGCTCTGTCTTCCCTGCTGCCCAGGGAGAGGAGGGAGACAATGGCAAATGCCAGCAAGGATGACACACACACACAAAATCAAATCCTTTGGCTGGGCAAGGTGGCTCACACCTGTAATCCCAGCACTTTGGGAGTCCGAGGGAGGCAGATTACTAGGTCAGGAGTTCAAGACCAGCCTGACCAACATGGTGAAACTCCGTCTCTATTAAAAAAATACAAAAAAATGAGCCAGGTATGAAGGTGCCTGCCAGTAATCCCAGCTACTCAGGAGGCTAAGGGAGGAGAATGCCTTGAAACTGGAAGGCAGAGGTTGCAGTGAGCCAAGATTGTGCCAGTGCACTCCAGCCTGGGCACCAAGTGAGACTCTGTCTGAAAAAAAAAAAAAAAATCCTGGGACACTAAATTCACTATCCCAAAGGGAAAAGTTCAGCTAGAAACTGAGTCATGCAAAAACTGTCTTCCTTTTGTTCCCAAACACAAAGCCCTAATGCCCATACCTACTTATCTCATGTAAAATGTAGGTTTACTTTCACATGTAAAATATGGATTGGCCGGGCACAGTGGCTCACTCCTGTAATCCCAGCACTTAAGGAAGCTGAGGTGGGTGGGTCACATGAGGTCAGGAGTTCAAGACCAGCCTGGCCAACAAGAGAAAACCCTCATCTCTACCAAAAAATACAAAATTTAGCCAGGCATGATGGCGCATGCCGGTAGTTCCAGCTATTTGGGAGGCATGATAATCACTTGAACCCAGGAGGCGGAGGTTGCAGTGAGCTGAGATCACACCTGGCTAATTTTTCTATATTTTGTAGAGATGGGGTCTCACTATGTTGCCCAGGCTGGTCTTGAACTCCTGGGCTCAATAGATCCTCCTACCTTGGTTCCCAAAGTGCTGGGATTACAGGCGTGAGTCACCACACCGGCCAATGCTGTATCCCTTGACAAACCTCCCCGTGTCTCTCTCTCCATCCTGTCCTTCCCAGCCTCTAGTATACTCTGCTGTTCTACTTTTTACTTGTATGAGATCATTTTTTTTAGTTTCCACAAGGGAGTGGGAACACGTGCTGTTTAACTTTGTTCCTGTCTCCAGCCTGGGTGACAGAGGGAGACCCTGTCTCAGGAAAAAAAAAAAAAAAGGATTCAGTGAGTTCTATCCTGAGCCTCAGGGGAAGGAAACCGCTTGCTCATTTCCTACCCTCCCTTTTCTTCCCCCTTCCTCTCCTGCCCATTCTTTCCCCTTTAAATGTTGAAGTCGTCAAGACCGTCTTTGGAAGAAAGCATAGTCCACAGCTCCTACTGCAACTTGTGTTTCTTCTTCCTGGGGGTCCTCAACCTTGGCAAAAAAAACCTTTAACTTGATAGAGATCTGTCGTAAGCATTCTTTGGTTTACAACTTTAAGCAAGAGGGAATTCAGGTCAAGAAAATCAATTCTAGAACCCCCAAATTATAACCCTTCCTATTCTATGGCACATAAAGTAGTTCTGGGCCGTTACATGAATGTTCCGGTGTATACAGCATTTTTGGGTTCACCCACCCTTGACGGTTTCCCTATGTCCACAGTATCCATTATTCCATTTTACAAACAAGAAGCACTAGCACCCGCAGGACTCAGTAACTTACCTGAAACCACACACCTGGGGAGTTCCATAGTCAGGATTTCAGGTAGGCCCTGGGACTTTGAGCCCAGTACTCATTCCACTAAACCTTTCCAAACCACAACTCCATAAAACCCTTGCTTGACCATCACGTGGAATTCAAAGGCAGGAGGGATGCACATTTACTCTGTTTATAGCTGACAACTTTCAAACTCAGGTGAATGTCATTGTTCAACTGCTGCTGGTTCAAGTCAAGAATCTGAAGGTCTTGAAAGTGAAAAAAAAAAAAAATTCCACCCTGATTCTCAAATCAGATGAATGTAGCATGGTTCACTGAGAGCCTCATCTCTCCATGGTGGAGAAATTAGCTTTCAATTACGTACACAGAATAATCAAGATGTGCTAGGCGAAGAGGCCAGAGGGAAACAAAACCTGTCCACACAAAACACAGTTCCCTCCAGACACAGCATATTTTCTGGACTTTTATTCCTCCTCCTCCCCCTCCTCCTCCTCCCCCTCCTCCTCCTCC